>NW_024116644.1:0-16066 GCF_003073215.2 Triticum urartu
TGATGAAGGTGGGGTCTTTGGCCGTCTGCTGGCTCTCTGCAGCTGCTCGCGGCGGCTTTCCTGCTGTGCAAAGTGCCCCTTGTATCTTTAGGGCATTTCCTGTTTTTGGTGTTCGCGTCGGAGGAGCGGCGTGGCATCTGGCACGTCGACAACGGCGGGGCTTCGTGGCGTGGGGGCGGGGGGGGGGCGCCGGGGGGGGGGGGGGGGGTCTTAGTGGCATGGTGCAGTGGGGGTCTCGCCGGTGGGTGATGATGGACGAGCGTAGGATGGTGGCGCTGTCTGGTGTCGTGGTGGCGTCGATGGCAGAGAGACCTGGCACGTTTCATGCAACAGTACAGCTCTGAAGATGGATTGATGGCACGTGGCTGCGGCGGCCTCATACCCGGTAGGCGTCCTGGTTGAGGAGTGCACCGGACTGGTAGGTGCCCCATACCCGGCAGGCGTCCTGGTTGGGACCTCAGGTCTTAAATGTTTAGGTTTGGCTGCGATGTCTGTTTGGTATTAGGCCCAAACTATTTGCGCCCCTTCATCAGTTGGATAGGTGTAGCGACAGCTGTTTCTTAGACGGTGGCTTTAGTTTTACTGTTGTATGGCTTTGTAAGGCCTTGTGAGAATAATAATAAAGTGGCCGTATGCATCGCCCAGATGCAGAGGCCGGGGGTCATCCTCCTTTTCTAAAAAAAAGCAGTAACAAGCATGAGCAGTTGATCATAATGCAACAAGGGCATGTTATACTGCAGGGCACTGCTGGTGTGAGCTTAATTAATTTTTGGGGCTTGTAAATCTTTTTTACCCGTAAAAAAAGATTTACAAGCTCAAAAAATTAATTAAGCTCCTGACCAATGTGCATGGTTAATCGGGACCTACTGATATATCACGTACTCTGAGTAAGTGTTGACGCTTAAAAATGGCACGATCATAAAGAGTAGCTTGAAGCTATGTCAACATTAATTTAAACTTATTATTGAAAGTCACCATGGGATGGCTCTCTTCGAGAGATCAAGATGGATATGAAGATGATCAAAAACGGAGCTTGGATGCAAAAGTTATGATAAGTTCAGAGATGCTCATGTTGACACCAGATTAAAGAATGACTTGAAACACAATTAAGATTGCCTCAAATGGAAGAAGTTTCAACATTAAAGTTGTGCATCTCGTCAAAGCGGCTGATTTTCATGTAAAAACGTCTCAAACCGAGTTCATATGCAAAAGTTAGTGCCGGAAATGCGTGGTTGCATCAGGATGGTCGGACACTCCGAAAATAATCAAGGTTTTGAATTTCTCCGGGGATAGCCGGACACTTCGGGGATGTTCGTCCGGGTTTTTGGATTTCTCTGCTGTAGACTTCGGAAAACAACCGAAAACCCTCTCAAGATGGCCTCTGATCAAAAAACATTCAACATGAAAGTTGTTCGTCTCGTTGAAATGGTCAAGATTGCTTTTGGGCTCGTTTCCATCCGAGATTATTTACTGCCTCAAAAGTGACCCATAAGGTGCAGCCGGTTGTAAACCAAACAGTTTTGCATAGTTTGGATTTCGAGTTGGACCCAAACTAGAGTTTTGAACGTGAATTCTAACCTTTTCTTGCACGGGAAGTCCATCCGCCTCTTATATACCTAAGGAGTGGCAGCCGATTAAACAACATACAATCGATCAATTCATTTACCAGTTTTTACCTTTACTTTTATCTTCTCCCTTTTCTTCTTCTTCTCGTTCTTTTTTCGTTCTTCTTGTTGCAGGGCAGCAAACATCGAGGCCCTAGGGGCTATCAAGTCGACTTAGGGAAGCCCATAGCTGTCGCGCGCCCTGACGGGGTCCCTCCCGGGCATGTGGGGTTTCGGGTCTACAAAAGCGTCTGCTGGATTGCTTGCGTACCGCGCTTTCGAATGGGTCTCCTTCGACATGAGCTACGGTGTATCACCCCCGATGTTGAGGGTACACGATGACGTGTTTGTGTGCGAACAGTTATGAGCCAGAGACCGAATCTCTTAGTTCAGTCAACAATGAACCACTGGTCAACCATTACCATGATCCAAGTAGGACGTCCGTGATGAGAAGAAATCATTGCATGCACATCTGGTCTGTGAAGTGAAATTTAGGATCAAAGAAACTCATCACAGCAAGGTGTGCTAGACTTTGTTTCTCGTCTTACAGTGTGCATGGTCACTCAAGTCTCGAATGCTACACACAAATTGTAAGTGTACACGTACGTATGTTTCAAGTTCTTTATATTTTTGTTTCCTTTTTGTATTTCGTGTTTGCAAATATTTTCTCTGTATAGTTGAAAAACACCCAGGAGTTTTAAATGCATTGTAAAAATGTTCAAGATTTCATAAAAGATATTTATGGATTAAAATATTCTTCAAGATTTTTCTTTTAAAAACCAAGCATTATTTTTCTGAATTTTATATTTTTAAAATTTGTTCACAAATTTTATAAATGTTACCGCATATAAAAATTGTTCACGTTTCTTATAAATTTTCATGAATTGTAAAATTTTCCAAATATTCACATTTTTTGAAAAAGGTAAACTCTTACAAATGTTCAATAATGAAAAGAAAAAACAAAGACCAAATGAAAAACTAGAGAAAAAAAATCTAAAAGAAAAACCTTCTTGTAAAGTAAGTTGGGCCTCCGAAACCTAGAGAAAATAATGAAATGGGCGCTAGCGCTTCCCTGCCAAGTAGACACAATGCGTTCTATAGGGTAATACCTGGGCATATGTCGGGCTGGGCTGAAAAAGGCCCGGCGCTGAAAACCTAGGCCCGAGCCCGACCCGGCCTGACCGTAATAAATCAAGCTCAAGTCCGGCCCGAGCCAAAAAAAGGCCAACATGGACCGGTCGGCCCGACCTGACTACGGCTAAAATCTATTTTTTTGCAAGCCCGAGCCCGGCCCGATCTGCCCGTCGGGCACATTTTCCAGGCCTGAGCCCGACCCAATGGCACACGCAAGCCATCCGGGCCGAGCTTCCCATGGCCAGGTATAGTATAGGGGCACTCCATAAGATCACTAATTAGAGGGTGCCCCCTTGCATAGGTCACTCCTACCTTCTCTCGTGGTGACAAGTGACACACCGCATGTGTGACACTTGTCACAACCCGACAGTTTTGCATTTTCCATCGTTGGCTGTCTCACATCGAGACCTTCAAGACTATAACCCAGTTGACAGGTTTGAATGAGCTTTTTTACTTTAAGAAACAGGAAATCGAAAAAGCCCGAAAACAAGAATAAACACAAAAAATTGGATAAAAACCATAAATAGAATAAAACCGGAGACATAGAAAAAAACAAAAGGCGAAAGAAAAAATGTAAGCCCAAGAAAAAAAAGAAAGGACAGTTGTGATTTTCACTTTTCTTGAAGCACATATGTATTTTTCACTTTTCGGGAAGCACAACACACAATTCTGACTCGCGAAAAACACTGGTGTGTTTCATTTCACTTTTTGAGGAGCACAGTTCTTCACCAAAAGCACAACTGTGCTTTTCACTTGCAGGGAAGCACATTTGTGCCTCGCGAAGAAAACACTGTTGTGCTTCATTTCACTTTTCGAGTAGCACAGTTGTGCTTCTTTTGGTCGCACAATTGTACTTTTCACTTTTTGAAAAAGCACAATAGTTGGAAGCATAGATGTGCTTCACACCGTTGCGTAGTTGTGTTTTTCACTTTTGAGAAGCACAGTAACAAAAGTCATGAAAACCACAAGCAAAACACGAAAACCCATTTTTTTTGGGAAAACCCCAAAAGGTGTGCAAAAAATTAAAAATCGAGATCCCACAAGTGCGCCAACTGCTTGACATGTGGTGCCAGCTAAACACACCAAGTGACACGCTCCCAGTCCATCAAAAGTGTCTGCTGGGTTCCTCCAAAGATGTACCCTCTCATTAGTTTTGCACCAAATAGTAGCCAATTGGTACATATCACACACCTTTCCAGCTTTAATTATTTATGTGGGCCAGCCCATATAGTTTTTTCTTTTAGTGGTTTTGGGAACCTTCTGGAAAGTATTTTGCAAGTTTTTCAACTTGATTTTGTTCCTTTTTAAAATTTTCATTTACTTTGTATCATCCATTTTAAAGGAAAATTCATGAACTTTTAAAAATTTCTGATTGTTCTAAAATTCATTATTTATATATATTCTCGTGAATATTTTAGTTTTTTTGACATTTTTAAAATACATATTTTTAAAAAAATACGAAACTTAAAAATATCGGAACATATTTTGAATTCATGTTTTTTTCTCAGAAATCATGAACTTTTCGAAAACATGTGAATTTGCTAGAATTTCTAAATATATTTTAAAATACCTGGTAATTATTTTAAAATCAAGAAATAACTTCTAAAAAATTTGAACATTAAAAATATGGTTTTTTAGAAATCTCGTCAATTTATTACTCAATAAGAATATTCATAGGTACACGGTTCGGGTCATGAGGAGTGCCCAACCAAACCTACCTAAGCCTAGATTATAGGCCGATTTGACGAGATTATGAGCTTCAAAATTGTGGTTCCTACGCTCATGAAGAAAAAGAACATAAAGTAAACCTATTGCTACGCTCTATTATTTCATGTACTATTGCCAAATAAAGGCCCCTTGTTCCAGCGTCAATGACCTTCACCACACCCAGTCTATCCAATGCAACCACCACCCTCTGAATATTTAGATCATCTGCTAGTGCCAATGCTTCACTGCAAGCAAAAGTTTCCAGTATCATCAAGTCATTGATGCCTCAAACCAGAACAGCCGAAGACCCAAGGTATAACCCTGTGTGGTCTCGGCAAATGGCAGCCACTGCTCCTCCTCTTTTGTTGCGCAATACCGCTGCATCTAAGTTCATCTTCGCCACTCCCACTGGTGAGGCTATCCAGGACTTGGGAGAATGTTGGGCAGCACCTGGAACTTGCCTCGGCACAACAGGCACCAGCTGGCCCAGCTCATTCATGTACGATGTCACGAAAGATGATGTCTGCTGTGGAGACTGAAAGATTCCTTCGTGTATTGCTTTCCTCCTTGCATATCAAATGGCCCAAAGTGTGATAACCATTGATGTAAACGAGTAGTCATCCAAAGTTTCACTTAACTCGGAAAGTCAATTCTTCGCCCGTGGTTTCACATTATCTGCCATCTTTGACACTAGCTCTGGCTCCGCGAGAGCCCATCTACTCCTTGCCATGGTGCGGCAAATCATCTTAAAAGCTAAAGCCCATCCTGCGAACTAACCGTCCTAGTGGGCCCAGTTCTAGCCTCGCCAGTTCCTCATCTGATTCTAAAAAAAAAAGAAAGAAAAGTACCACTAGTTCCTCATCTTTCCGTGCGCATCGGCGACGAGGGAAGGGGGCGAGGGAGCCGCCGGAGAGTAGGAGAACGAGGAAGGAGGCGCGGCCGTCCTCCCCCATGCCGGCGGTTCGCGTGGCAACGAAGGGCCATGTGCGGCGGAGCGGAGGGGATGCGCCGGCGGCGGCCACTTAGGTAAGATCCAAATCCAATGTGCCACCGCTGAAATCCGTTTAATCGTAAAACTGAACTGTGTTCCTCCGCGCATTGAAATTACTTGACTTCAATAATTACTTCCGCGTAGGGGAAGAAGCCTGGTAGCAATAATTCCTTAAATTGTTTTCTTGTAAACGATAAGATGTTGGTTGTTGAGAAGGGTGTTTCCTTGAGCCAATTCAATCTGGAATTTTTAGATAAAAATTAGTAAATTGACAAACACTTATTTCCCATCATGACCTGTTTAGTGTTTATATTTTAAGAAATACAGCCAAGGAATGATGTATTCACCTTCTAGCACCACTGCACCAGGTAAACTCTTGTCTCCTGCATACTTACAGTTACAGGATAAACAAAAGATGAATTTGCTTGGTGTTGTCTAACCATGCAATGTTGTTCATTCTGTAATTTATAGGATGTACTTTGTCTTTCGTCTTACTGGAAAGCCATATGCAGGCCACTAACTACTACAACAGCTAGCTTAGTTCATGAACAATATTCATTTCCTCATCGCACCGAGACTCCGTAGATGAGACTCTTAGTCGCTCGGTCTTGTGTCCACATCCTTGCCAAATCAATATACTTACTGAATCATAAATTGTAAAGTCTAGCAAGTCTGGTACACAACACTCTTGTTCACTCTTCAGAATTGACTATGCAGTGTTGTTTCATTAGTCTTCGCAGCGCTTCAAGTTCGACTGCAACCTCTACCATCCTTGGCCTCTCCTCACCTTTCAGCCTTAAGCAACGCAAGGCCAGCTGTGCCACAGTTTTAACATGTCTAGCCCCAGCTTCCTCGTCTACCTGAGGATCTACAATTTCGGACAACCGGTTCTCATGGAATAGTATACTGAAATGCAATGCTAGGCTTCTCACCTCATCCATCTTACCGCCAAATATTGGTTTCTGCCTTGTCAATAGCTCGATAAGTATTACACCAAAGCTATAGACGTCACTTCTCTCTGTCAGTTGGCTTGTCTGGAAGTACTCAGGGTCCATGTACCCCAGTGTCCCCTGCACTAAGGTCGTCACATGGGTCTGATTATGGGCCATTGGCCTCGAAGCACCAAAATCGGAGACCTTCCCCGTGAAGCTCTTGTCAAGGAGTATGTTTGACGACTTGACATCTCTGTGAATAATTGGCATTTCTGTGGCCATGTGCAAGTAGGCAAGTGCTGTTGCAGTTTCCACTGCAATCCTTAGGCGTTCCTTCCACGACATCGGGGCTGATGTGTTGTGGAGGTGGTGAAAAAGGGCCCCGTTGGTGATGAATTCATAAACCAACAATGGAACTTCTGACTCGAGACAACAACCAACTAGCTGGACCACATTCTCATGGTTCACTTGTGAGAGAATGACCATCTCATTAACGAATTGTTCCACCTGGCTCTGATCAACTCACTGCGCCTTCTTGATCGCCACAACCATTTGATCAGATAGTATGCCTTTGTAGACCGTTCCAAACCCACATCGGCCAGCTATGTTGTCATCACTGAATCTGTTGGTTGCCTTTTCAAGCTCGCTAGAGGTGAATATCCTCAACGGCGCCCTCTGAGAAAACATCTGCTGCTTCAGGAGCATGCCACCATTCTGCAAAAAGTATTTCTGTCTTATCTTCGCAAGCTTTCTCTTTGTGAAAAGCCAGTGGGTCCAGAATCCGAGCATGAGGAGGACAAGCAGCAAAGGCAGGCCTCCACCTAAAAAAGAGAGTAGGAACTTTCATGAATAAGTGCTCGTTCATTCAGATTGAGCAGATCATTTCAAAAGGGAAAATGTTATAAGACCATGTGAAACTTGCCTGCAGCAATCAGTAGCGTTGTATCTCTTTTGCACCCAGTGCCCTGCTTCTTACCATCCCCCGTCATGCCCATGGGGCATGCACAGTTAAAACCACCAACTGTGTTGATGCACTTGTGCCTGTGCGTGCAGGGATACTTATTTTCGTCTTTGCATTCATCAATATCTTGTAGAGAAAGGGAAATCAGAATAAGGCATATATTCTAAGTTAGTGGCAATCAAAGCATAAAGGTGTCATCTATTGCAAACATGAATTTCTCACCTTGGCATCCCAGATAAGGGTTCCCAGTGAAACCTTCAGAACAGTTGCAGCGGTATGCAGTGTTATTTGCCACGGTATAACAATCGGTGTTCTCCTTGCACATGTAGGTCTGAGGCGCACTACGCGCCTCTGAGCAGTTGCCGCCGGATATAGACCAGTCAAGTACCATTGGCAGGTTTGTCAGGTTTCTGTCCAAGTGATCCCTGGAGAACACATAGGAACCTTGGTCCACAATGAACGCCTTGCTGCACCATGCGCTACTGCTTTTACTGATGTTCCCCAAAGATCCGGAGGACTGCAGGAGCTGGCTCCGTATGCTGGTAAACTCTAACTTCAGTACCTTGAGTTCCTCGGGCACTGAAGCTTGACAGCAGCCCACCCCAGAGCATGCGCCACTGGTGATGCTTCCCTCGGAAGCGCAGAACGACACGCAGCCTCCCCTGTACCGACTCGTTACGTCCGGGCTTTGTATCATGGTCATGGAGTCACAGCCAACGACGGTGAACTTGTTAAGTGTGTGTGAGAAGGTGAAAGGCGTGCCCCGAAGGTCAATGAAGTTTGTGGTCACCGGGCCAGCGTTCTGCTGGCACTGGGTGTAGACGGTGTGACCGGTTACACGTACATAGCCCTGGAGCAGCGAGATGCCCAGGACCCTGTACTGCTTGCGACCGAGCAATATCATTGGCCCTGTTGATTCACATGATATGTCGAAGCCTGGATTCCTCGAGATGCTCGAGTTGTCAGGGATGTTGAAAGGGGATGGGATGTTGACGGAGCTGCCGGGGCATTTGGTAAGGCTGGATCGGGCGGAACCGGTGCAGAATAAACACAGGCAGAGAAGGAGCAACTGCACGAGAAATATATACGGAGCTGTGGCACAAGGATTACCTTGCGCCCTGAATATCTTCATCCTGATCGATCGATCAGTTTATGCAGGTAGGATGATTGCTTAAGGGTGCTAACATCTGTGGGTTGCTGGCAAGCCGCACTGTACCGCAAAGCAATCCTCCTCTGATATTCCGGGGAGATAGATGATTGATAAATGCGCACTCGGTGCAGAGTTATAGGTGTTTCCTGCTCACCGCGTCAGTAAATTGTGTTTCTGGTCAAGACTTTTCTTGCTTCCTTCAGTCAAATCCTTTTGCCGTGCCACTTGTGGAAGGAAAATGATGGCCCAAGTAAGACGTGCAGTTTCTACTCAAAACAGACCTGGAAGAGAAATTAAGTGCTCCAGAGACTTGTCCACATAAATCTTATTTGTGCTATATTCTTTTCAGCACTGGACAAGTTGACGCTGAATGGGTCAAGTCAAAGTCCATGAAAAGTTGTGGCTATGGCTTCGGCTGCGTACATGGAACTTAAAGACATGGATTGCTTTCCACATTCTGTCTCTTTCAAAGCTAGTGTATCTTGGCACGCTCGTAATGCTTGTACGTCAGTTAGGCTAGTCCAACAACTACAACATATCGTTTGAAGGTACTAAACGCATACCCGATCGCCACTGAACTCGTGATCCTTTTCGGCATTCTCGCACTTGATTTTAGAAGCTCGCCTGTATAACTGTTTCTACTATATGGCACAGGGAACTTCAATTGCTTGGCCCAAAGAGGCAGAATGGCCTTGGCTTCGTTCCTGTACTGGCGTCGCTAGACAACCAAGATCAGCATCGGTAACATGGCAGTTGTAGCTGGTGAACGGTACTGAATATACATATGACAGCTATAGCCGGTGAACGGTACTGAATATATATAGAAGATAACTCAAGACAGTGGGCAGTAAATGGCGATGGGATGCTTTTGCTTAAACTGATTCTCTGATTCTAAAGTACTCTGTATAACAGCATTTGTTTGCTGCAGAATAAGTTAACTGCTTTGAATGGAAGAAATTCAGGGGAAAGAACTGTGGTGTTGCAAAGCTAAGATGAGGAAAGGCTGTATTCTTGTGTTGAGTCGAGACAACGAGGATGCACACGGATGTTTGACATTCTCTCTCGTGATTAGCTTCATGCTACAGCCATGGCCATCACAATATGACACATCTGGGAAGAGAGGAATGATGTGCTCAACAATGGTGCATCTCGTGATCCGAGACAGTTGCTGGAAATCTGAGCCTATGTTCAATTGGTCGTGCAAAAGTGCTCGAAGCCCGGGCCTGCTCCTAGGCGTGAGTCCTTGTGGTGAACTCTCCAATGGACTGAACCGCCAGTAGGTATGGTTGCAGTCAATGTTGATGCTGCCCTGTTTCCCTTAATTCGTCGGATGGGCATTGGGGTTATGGTCAGGAACCACATTGGGGACTGTTTTGTTGCTTGCAATGATTGCTTCAGGGTGCTAGTATCTGTGAGTTGCTGGAAAGCTGCACTCTGTAGCGCATTTCGTGCAGAGTTATAGGCCTTTCCCTTCATCGCGTTGGAAAATGGTGTTTCTGCTGCAGAGTTTTTCAGCCAAATCCTTTTGCCGTGCCACTTTGGGATGGAAATGATTGCCCAAGTAAGATGCAGTGTCTACTCAAAACGGAGACCAGGACAAGAAATTAAGTTGTCCAGAGACCAGTATTATTCTTTCCAGCACCGGGAAAGTTGACGTTGAATGGCTAAGTCAAAGTCCAAGAAAAGTTGTGGCTATGGGTTCAGC
Organism: Triticum urartu; assembly: GCF_003073215.2. Classification (NCBI taxonomy): domain Eukaryota; kingdom Viridiplantae; phylum Streptophyta; class Magnoliopsida; order Poales; family Poaceae; genus Triticum; species Triticum urartu. The sequence continues at coordinate 10,185 of NW_024116644.1, forward strand.
TGAGTGCATGGAAAGCCATGGACTGATCTTCATGTTGTTTCTCATTCAAAGCTGGTAAATTTTGGCATACTGGCAATACTTGTGTGTGAGTTAGGCCAGTCCAACAGCTACAGCTATAAGATGAGCCTGGACCATCTCTTAGCCTTGCCACATATGGCTGAGAATTTGATGGAAACATATTAACACAGTCGGTCCTAGGCGAAAACTTCATTTGCAGATGTAATTGCTTTTTCGAGGAGCTTTATAAAGTAATTCTCTCGTTCCATTTCAGGACGAACAATGGAAAGGTGGGGCAGAAGCAACAGCAGCAGAAATTTGACCACTGGCCTGCTGGTTTGGAAGGACTTAATGGCCTGCCAATCAGGATGTACAAAAGAAGTAAGCTTTCTGCTCTACGTCTTTTAGTTTGCGCATGAGTCTTGTGGAAATTTGAAAGCCTCCTTGGTCAGTTGTTTGCACATGAACCTTGAACACGGCGGCCTTTTTTGCCGAGTAACTGCTTCACTCTTCAGGGACAGTGTAGATGCTTTTAACACCATGCATGCTGATGATATCAGGATGTGGAGAGGGAGGAAGAGTTGACATCTTTTCCCTCTATAGAATGCATATGCACATGTCAAAACAAAGGACCAACCGTCCATTTAAGATCTTTGTTAGCTTTCATCACCACAACAATTTGAGTATGAGCTTTTTATCTATAATGTTGCTTGTCTCCCCGAATCCCCTGTACTTTTATTCTTTCTTGAGAAGAAACATAAATAAGTTTTTAACTGTTCTGTTATTCTCATCAATCCTGTGCATGATTACTTTTTTTGCTTGTTTGCTCACACTTCACTAAAATTTTCCAACTGAACAGAAATAGCCTTTTCATTTCCTAACTTCTATGCTAGTGTTGACACTTTCAAGTGTGACAAGTAGTAAACTGAACAGTCATTTTTCTTTTAGAACTGCAGAACAAATATACCTTACCTTAATCATGCCATTCATCTTAGGATGACTAATCATGTCCTAATATGGAAATTACATTCGTTGGCAAATAGTTTACATGTATATCGTTTCACGGTACAGTATTTGCAAAGTCAGTATTACAATCATATCCTATTGCCACTTAACTCATGACTTCTTAATCCTTTTCGACATTCTGGCACTTGACTTCAGAAGCTCACATTTATAACTGTTTCTACCATATCTTTCGCAAGAAAAAAAATCAAACTGTTTCTATTATATGGCAGAGGGAACTTCAACTACAGAGCCCGAAGAGTCACAATGGCCCTACAAATACTGTCACTGATTGATAGCCAAGACCTACCAATGGACCTACGAATACTGTCATGGTACAGCATCGCCAACATGACAGTATGGTCATGACAACCAGAACCACCTTATCGGGACTCTACAGGTTATCAGGGCATACTGTGATACTCCCACTTTTGTGTTACAATGAACTTTCAATTAGTACAATCATGTTAGATAAACAACACGTGCATGCTGGTTGACAATCTTATTTATTTTAAAATGTGAAAACATGTTGACATGTATATTTTGTGTTGCACTAATTAGCCGATTGAATGATATTTTTGTTACCATGGTATATTATAATGTATCATCCAAGAAAAAAATACTATCTATTTCCTAAATACATCAGACTATATCATTTAGGAAAATGTTCTTAGGATTCAGCAGTAAACTCATAGTTCAGTTATTGTAAGTTTGATACTGACATTATTGTTTACTTTGTTCCCTGGCAGAATATAAACCGGTTATTACTGATCATCTGTTGGAAGTGTAAGTAAGGAAACTCAAGTTTGGACACCACAGACTTTCCATGGTAGGAAAAGCGCGACGGAGTTTTTTTTTACGCATCTGAATCCACCGGGGTTTCCCCCTCCAGTAATTTGGCGTTGGGGAGTGGGGTTACTGGGATTCCCCCACCGTAGCTTGTGAATTCCTAAACAAAAGAACAAAACAGGGACTTGTCTTAAGTTCATAAAAACAAAACGATGTAAATACACCGTTGGTGCTTGAACTTGTCACGGATGTTCACTTTAGTGCCTAAACTTGAAAAATACATTGAACTAGTTTCATAACTTGGCATGAGCGTGCAAATACAGTTCAAATCTCTTCTGCATACTCACACGATGCTGACAAGGCATTCCGGGGTGGCATGGGGCCCGCTGTCAGCTACTGAATGGCAGGGCGTGCGGCCTATTTTTTGGAAAACCCCTTAAAACTATTTTCTTAGAAATAGGACCTCACAGATAAACGACTGAAATAAAACTGAAAGCTAGACTGGTAGGGAATCGAACCAGTGAACTACTGTTAGCTCGCGGCTAGCCAGTCAACCGCAGCACAGTTGTATAGTCAAAACTGGATTCATGACCATTATGTACACTAGGCGAAACAACATAAATTAAAGGAATTTAATAATCCAGCAAAAAATAGTGTCGGGTCTGTGATCCAAACATCCGACAAAATGTTATATATCAGCCTTGGATACCACTTCTACCAAAAAGGTCTCATGTTTCTAAAGTATAATTAATATTTATGACTACATAACAAACATGATTTCAAAAAGAATTTAAATTTTACATGCCATTTTAAAAATAATTCATGTGTTATTTTAGAACATATACATACAATTTAAATATTTACGAATTATAAAAATGTCTATTTTATTCAAATATTATTCATGTGAGGATCTGCAATCTGAGGGCGCACAAGGTTCGCTTTTTTATAAAACACACAAACTTTTATATATTATATAAACTTTTTAAAACAAGACTTTTTTTCTTAAAGTATGAACGCTTTTATGTACTACATAAATATTTTATTTATAACGTGGAAATGTTTAGAATTATATGGGAATCTATTTAAATTACAAAACTTTCTTAAATTACTTTAATACTTCATTAAAAATGTGAGCACTTTTAGAAATTGTAAAATTAATTTCATTTAATACTTAATATTTTATTTTTTTAAATTATTTGTGGAGATATTATATTAAATCATATGAATTTTTAATGTACTTTAACTTAATTATATATATATATATATCATTTATAACACACAATTATAATTTACATAGTTTTACAAAAACTGGAATCAACTGAAATGTTGAAAATGGTCCATTTTACCCACACGAGCGCATTATGTTATATAAAGAGAAATTTATCCTTTGTAAAATTACATGTTCTTGGTTGGAGTGGTATTTGTGGCCGCTATATAGTATTAGGGTGCAGGTTCAAATAATTGACCCGGCACTATTTTTGATCGAATAAATTAATTTTTTTATGTTGTTCAACCTGCTGTATAAAAAGCGTGTGAATATATATATGACAACAAATTTCACCTTGTCTGCTGGTTAGCCACTCCCACATGAGAGGTACAGGTAACAGGTTCAATCCCTCACCCAATTAGTAATTTTAGTTTTGTTGTTTCTCACCGAGGTCTTTTATGTAAGGAGAAAACAATTTCAGGGGTTTTTCCACATAAACCAGGACACTTGGGGTGCCTCGTCAGGGCCGTGGACGTATACATATAAGATGTGAACCGTATTTGCACGTCCATGTTAAGTTATCGAACCAGTTCAATGTATTTTTCAAGTTCAGGCACTAAAATGCACATTCATGGCAAGTTCAAGCACCAGTGGTGTAATCACCTCAAACAAAACACAGGGACTTGTCTTGACGACAATGGAGAGCTTCATCTTCAGCAAGCAAATCAGCGTTGCCGGCTGCTGCCTACCTGAGAAAATGGAGCTTCATCTTTAGCAAGAAAATGTATGGCGTTTTTTGACACTACATTTCGGGATGGAGGAGGTAAATATTAATTTCTCCAAGCGGATGCCGGAGCTCGCCCATCTGATTATGCTTGCCACGTCGGAGCCAATTACAACAAGCGGGTGCTCGTGCTCGCCGACCCACAACAATGAGGTGGACAGCGTCAGCGTGTTCACTCAACTCGATTCACTAGGGATGGCCGGCAAGATCCAAAATCAGAGTGACTGGATCAAAGTTGCAGGAAGATTCTTTTTTGGAAGGTTCAAGCTTGTCCATCGAGAGGGAGGTGAGGAGAGGGCACACTGGTCGAGGATGAGGTGGAGAATGAGGCTAAGGTGGAGGCCAACTTGAAGCTTGCAAGATCGACGGCCATATGGCCGATTGTTCCTCAATGTCCATCTATTCTTCCGGGTCTCGGCAAAACGAGATGGCATTGAGCTATGGAGGGCAGCCACCGATGCAACCAGAGCGTCGACATGAGGTGGTGGAGTTATGGCGGTCATGGCCCGGAGTTGGCTTTAGAGAGAGGGAGAGTGAGAGACGAGGAAATTTGTCCACTAGTTGGGTGGCTTTTATTTTTGGCCCAGGGATATCACAGGGATGGGGCGAATATTTCCTCTCCTCTGATCCGACCAAATGCCCGGCGCAAGTTTCCATGGGTGGGAGCTACCCAGGAATTGGATCCTGCCCTTTTCCCTGTGCACCAAACAAGCCCTTATGGATTATAATTAAACAGGATGTGCTAACATAGATGAAAAAAAAGATGAGAACTAAACTAGCTCGGTGAGAGCACTCTTTGAGATGATGCTTTTTTTTTCATGTACATCTGGTGTTGGATGTTGCCTTCACCTCCTCGTGTTAGAGCGACGGTCGCTCCTGGTCACGTAGCTCGATATATTGCTACCGGCCGGCTGCAACATGCCAGTGTTGCGTCGGTGGTTCACAAGCATTCTCGACCGGTTCATCTCATGCACTGAATGAGCCTTTGTAAATTCTAATGGTTCACTAGTAGTAAAAAACTGAGAGAACCAGATCTGGATGCATGCAGTGGCCTTATCGACACCAAAAATGGCCCGAGGCCTACTGTCCACACATGTAACGGGGGATCCACCACCCTCACCAATACACGATGCATGCATGCACGAATGGCAGTGCCATGCAGAACAGCAATTATCGTTGGCCACCCGCGTCCTTCTCATCGGGTCACGGTCCCTCCCTCCCGGTTTGGAGACATATCAACGTGCCCCTCGTGTGACAGCGCCCCACCCCAATAATTCACCCATGTCACCTCCCCTACACGTGCGGACCGCCACACACAATACCTAGATAACCCAACCCCATCTTTCGTTGATTGGTTCGTGTTGCTTATCAACGGCTGCCATGGCCACGCGATAACCTTTATCGTCGTCTCCCTAAAGAAAACCTTTATCATCATCTACTGTCGATTGTTGGTCTAAGGTATCTAATCTTTTCATGCCGATCGATGCGTCACGACGATCTTAACCCCCATCTTTGATATTGATAACAGTGCTGATTATAAATGAATTGTAGCAAAAAGACAAAAATTCATTTTTGGCATTTTTAGGTATAAACAATAAAAGCCCATCCCACTGGATCTGTGTGGTAAGAAAAAACTGGTAAGGGCGTCTCCAACGCGGACACTTCAACCACCCACAACCGTCCGGACTTGCCGGTCCGGACGCGATTTGCATCCAATGCGGTACTCCACGGACCGGTTCAAACATCTTTTCTTGGCAAACCGGAAGCAAATCCAGGGGATGGGGCAGGGGGGATTGCAAGCTTCCGGACCACTGCCACGAACGCATCGGATACTCCAAACTCACTCGAAAACCTCTCCTGTGGGAAGCGGTTGCAACGCATTCATGCCGGTCAGCGCCGCGCTAGAGTGCTAGTGCGGCATTCATGCTCGGTCAGAGTGTACGTGATCTCTCACTGGTGCCCCCATTGAAGCAGCGTGTCATTCGAGAGCATGCCGTCCGTCGGTTGGCAGGGCCACACTAGTGCAGAACTGGGCAATAGCCCCGGTTCGTAAGGCCCTTTAGTGCCGGTTCGGTAACCGGCACTAAAGTGTGGGCACTAAAG
>NW_024116645.1:0-169872 GCF_003073215.2 Triticum urartu
CTATCATAGTAGCTCTTCTGGCGGGATTGGGCTGCTTTTAGGTTATCACGAATGACTTTGCACATTTCTTCTGCCTCTGTGATTAAGTCATTACCCAGCAGCTGACGTTCACCGGTTTCAGACCAGTTGAGAGGGGTACGGCACTTCCTGCCATACAGAATTTCAAATGGGGCCTTGCCCGAACTTGCTTGAAAACTGTTGTTGTAGGAGAATTCAGCATAAGGAAGACAATCCTCCCACTTCATGCCGAAGGAGATCACACAAGCCCTGAGCATATCTTCAAGAATCTGGTTGACACGCTCGACTTGACCGCTTGTTTGAGGATGGAAAGCTGTGTTGAAGCGGATGTTGGTGCCCATGGCCTTCTGAAAAGAATCCCAAAACTTGGAGGTAAAGATGCTGCCACGGTCTGAAGATATCACTTGTGGAATACCGTGCAGAGAGACAATTCGAGAGGTATAGAGTTCCGCCAATTGAGCTGGAGTGATCGACTCTTTGATAGGCAGAAAGTGAGCCACTTTGGTGAGCTTGTCGATGACAACGAATATAGCATCATTGCCACGTTTGGACTTTGGAAACCCAGTCACGAAGTCCATTTCAATGTGGTCAAACTTCCATTCTGGAATGGCAAGAGGTTGGAGGAGACCTGCTGGCCTTTGGTGTTTTGCCTTCACTCTTCTACAGACATCACATTCATTCACGAATTGAGCGATCTCGCGCTTCATTCGAGTCCACCAATAAGCTTGCTTGAGGTCCTGATACATCTTCGTGCTCCTAGGGTGGATGGAGAGGAGTGAATTGTGAGCCTCGTTCATGATCACTTTACAGAGGTCACCTTTGGGTACAACAATTCGATCCTCGAAGAAGAGAGTGTCCTTGTCATCAAGGCGGTAGCACTTGTACTTGGACTGACTCTTGGCAATCCCAATCTTCACCTTCTTCACCATAGCGTCAAGAAGCTAGGCTTGGTGAATTTGGTCTTCCAAGGTAGGAGAGACTTGAAGGTTGGCGAGGAAACCTTGAGGAACAACTTGCAGATTCAGTTTGCGGAAAGCTTCACACAGCTCGGGTTGATAAGGCTTAAGAATCAGACTGTTGCAATACGCTTTCCGGCTCAAAGCGTCAGCAATCACATTGGCCTTGCCTGGAGTATACTCAATACTCGGATTATACTCTTGAATCATTTCGACCCATCGAGTTTGCCTGAGGTTGAGATTAGGCTGGGTGAAGATGTACTTGAGACTCTTGTGATCAGTGAAAATGTCCACTTTTCTTCCCAATAGAAGATGTCTCCAAGTCAAAAGAGCATGCACAACTGCCGCCAACTCGAGATCATGAGTGGGGTAGTTCTTCTCACTAGGCTTCAACTGGCGAGAGGTATAACAACAACTTTCTTCTCTTGCATCAATACTGCGCCAAGACCTTAGAGAGAGGCATCACAAAAGACCTCGTACGGTTTGGATTCATCAGGCGAGTCAGAACTGGAGCAGTGACCAACTTCTCTTTCAAAGTGTTGAAAGCAATATCACACTCCGGAGACCAAACATACTTGACGTGCTTCTGAAGAAGATTAGAGAGAGGCTTCGCGATCTTAGAAAAGTTTTCCATGAATCTTCGGCAATAGCTTGCGAGACCTCGGAAACTTCGGAGTTGCTTCACGTTCTGAGGAGGTTCCCAATTCACAATTGCAGACACCTTCTCAGGATTCACGGCAATGCCCTTGGCAGAGATGATATGACCAAGATAAAGAACCTCATCAAGCCAAAATTCACACTTGGAGAACTTGGCGTAGAACTGATGTTCCCTGAGCTTATCGAGAACCAAATGCAAGTGTTTGGCATGATCTTCCTTGTTCTTGGAGAAAACCAGAATGTCGTCGAGATAGACCAAAACGAAGTCATTGGTGTAGGCGTTGAATATGAAGTTCATCATGCGAGAGAAAGTCGGAGGAGCGTTGATGAGGCCAAAAGACATGACAGTGTATTCATATGAACCAAAGCTTGTTCTGAAAGCCGTCTTGGGAATATCTTGCTCACGGATACGAATCTGATGATAACCCATACGGAGATCAAGCTTGGAGAATACTTGGGCACCTTTGAGTTGTTCGAACAGCTCATTGATGTTGGGAAGTGGGTATTTGTTCTTGATGGTCTTCTTGTTCAATGGACGGTAGTCAACAAAAAGTCGGTCCGATCCATCCTTCTTCTTCACAAAAAGAACACCACAACCCCACGGAAAAAAACTAGGCCGGATGAGACCCATTCTCTCTTGCTCATCGAGTTGTTTCTTCAGCTCCTTCAACTCTTCAGGTCCGAGCTTGTAAGGACGCTTGCACACAGGTTCCATGTCGGGCTCAAGATCAATAACGAATTCAACTGGCCGGTGCGGAGGCATTCTTGGGAGCTCTTCTGGAAAGACGTCTTGATATTCGCAAATGACTGGAATTTGCGAGATAGCATCGAGTTCACCCTTCTCATTGAGAGAAAACAGACGGATGGTATCATCACGAGCGGCAAAGACAATTACATCCTCAGACGAATGAGTCAATTGAATCTGCCTTGCAGCACAATCAAGATGTGCCTTGTGCTTAGAAAGCCAATCCATTCCGAGAATAAGATCAATATCCGAGTCGCCCAGGACAATAGGAGAAGCTAGAAACTTGTAGTCACCCAAAGCGATAGTAACATCCGGAACGCAGATATTAGCTATCATTTGCTTGCCCGGTGACACGATTTGCAGGGAACTTTGAAGATACTGATAATCGCACTCATACTTAGATGCAAAAGGTTTAGAAATGAAGCAATGCGATGCACCAGTGTCAAAAAGTACTTTTGCAGGAACATCGTTAACAGGAAGGTTACCCATGATGACATCTGAAGAATCCTCTGCCTGAGCTGCATTCACCATATTGACCTTGGCGTACTTGGGGTTATGCTTGACCACAACTGTACTTGCCGATCTGACAGGAGGAGGAGGGGGAAGACGCCTCTGGTTGAAACACTTGTTGGCATAGTGACCCTTTTCTTGGCACTTGTTGCACGTGACCTCTGAAAGCGGACGGTGGTACGGAGCACTCGATCTTGGAGGTTGAGACGAAGACTTGTTCTGAAAGCCAGGGTTGGGTGGGTGGGAAGAACCACTGCCACCTTTGCTCTTCTGCTGATACGGCTGACGAAACGGAGGAGGAGGAAGCCAATACTTCTGCTGCTTGGCCACTTGAGTAGAGGAAGAAGGAGTAGCATCTCTGGCTCGCTTCTTGGAAGCATCACACCTCAACTAAGCAGCCTCTTGCTTCAGTGCCATGTTGTAGAACTCATCGTATCTCAACGGCTCAAAGAGGACAAGAGCGAGCTGAATTTCTTCTCTGAGACCACCCCTGAACTGGTATATCATGCTCTTCTCATCAGGGACGTCTTACTTGGCAAAGCGGGCGAGCTTCTGGAACAACTTGTTGTAGTCATAGACAGACAAAGAGCCTTGCTTCAGATTGCGGAATTCCTAACGCTTACTTTCAACCACACTTTGAGGGATGTGATGAGCTCGGAAATCTTGACGGAAATCATCCCAAGTGATCACACGTCCACCTCTGGAATCTTTGTACTGCTGGAACCATTCTGCAGCTTGATCTTTGAGTTGGAAGGAAGCGAACTTGACGAAATCTTCAGGCCTGACGTTGCTGCACTCAAAATGCTTACCCAGATCCACAAGCCAATCGTCAGCACCGGATGCCTCAACACAATTGCTGAACGTCTTTGGACCATTAGCAAGGAACTGGTTCAGTGTAGCAAAGTGGTTCTGATTGCTACCTTGATTCCCTTGACTGCCTTGATTGTGCTCTTGGAGGATTTGCATGATCAACTGTGTGTTTGCATTGGTTGCGGCCATCACAGCTTGCCATGCCTCCGGAGGAGGTGGAGGTGCTGGCGGATCTTGATTCTGGTTCTGACTGGTGCTGTTAGCGGGAGCCATCCTAAAGAGGTTGACCACCGTTAGCACATAGACAGATAAATGAAGCTGAAACCAACGGAATAAAATTTGCAACATAAAGTCTTCACATCCAAACAAAATGAACGAATGCATTCCTCTTGAAGTGGTCACATATCCATAAATTGCAAAGCCACGTAGAATGAAGGTAGATAAATAAATCAACAAGGTACGGCTCAAGAACGAATAATCGGTAAGAAATCCCAATCTCAAACCAATATCCGTGGAAGAAGAACTAGAGCTACTAGAATTCCCACCTATGAAACTCCCAAAACTTTCTGGTTATGCAATCAGGTGTTGGGGATACAGGGGAAGCATAATATCTCACCCAAATCTAGCAAATCCTACATCCAGCTGTATCCATCCTTCAACACATAACCAAGAAACCTTCGGAAACCATCTACCTCAACCTTCGAAAAGCATCCGTTATACAAGTTATGGCGATACTCCCGAACTCCCGCCCCAGTACTGGGTGGCGTCGAGGTTATCTCACCAACGAACTGCATAAAAGAGATTTTTGATGTCGGCGAAAATATCTCAAGTATTCCAGAATTGCAAAAATAAAATTATGATGACAACACCTCAGAGCTCAACTCCCCGGGACACTTCCACTAATCCCCTGACAGGAGGCACCAAGACAATGTTCTCATCATAAAACCATCGGAACGATTCCAAGATACCCGCTTGATCCTAAATTTTTTTTGTGAAATTTGAGAAGAGAAGAGTCAAAAACTCTACGTCAGGATGCCTTACGAGAGCAATGAGGAGACTGGGAAGTAAAAAGAATTCCTAAACTCTCCGATATATAATTCCTAAATGACTCAAAACATTTTTCTAGACACAACTCGGCTGCTAAAAACGATCAAGCAATGGGGCTCCTAAGGTCGGGGAAGGCTCTGATTACCAACTTGTAACGCCCTCGATGCAGCTATAGCTCCCACGTGTCGAGGCACGACTTAGAGACATAACCGTATTGAAAGCAATGTCGCAAGTTAGGCAAACATCACAACATCCCATGTAATATATAGAATAAAAGGGGAGATACATAGTTGGCTTACACTCGCCACGTCAATCAAAGTACATAAATAACATACATCATCCAAACACTCATGGCCCGACTACGGCGCCAAAATAGAAGAAGACCCAACATGCGACACGGTCCCGATCACCCCCAACTGGGCACCACTACTGATCATCAGGAAAAGAGACATAGTAATGTTGAGAGTCCTCGTCGAACTCCCACTTGAGCTCGAGCGCGTCACCTGGAGCGGAATCACCTGGACCTGCATCTGGTGTAATAGTAATCTGTGAGCCACAGGGACTCAGCAATGTCGCACCGTCGCGATCAAGACTATTTAAGCTTATAGGAAGGGTAAGGCAAATATATGTGGAGCTGCAGCAAGCGACTAGCATATATGGTGGCTAACTTATTCGCAAAAGAGAGCGAGAAGAGAAGGCAAAGCGCGAACGCATAACTAAAGAGGGCAATCCTGCGGCAAACATTACTCCAACACCGTGTCCACTTCCTGGACCCCGCCGAGAAAAGGCCATCACGGTAACACACACGGTTGATTCATTTTAATTAAATTAAGGTTCAAGTTATCTACAACTGGACATTAACAAATTCCCATCTGCCCATAACCGCGGGCACGGTTTTCGAAAGTTCAATCCCTGCAGGGGAGTCCCAACTTAGCCCATGACAAGCTCTCACGGTCAACGAAGGAATCGACCTCCTCCCAAGACGTTCCGATCAGACTCGGCATCCCGGTAATTCAAGACACTTCGATAGGTCAAAACTAATCCAGCAACACCGCCCGAATGTGCCGACAAATCCCGATAGGAGCTGCACATATCTCGTTCTCAGGGAACACCCAGATGAGCGCTCCATACAAGTAAACCAAAACTCGAGTTTCCCCGAGGGGGCGCTGCACAGGACTCTAGTTCGGACCAACACTCAGAGAAGCACTGGCCCGGGGGGGGGCTAAAATAAGATGACCCTCGGGCTCCGGAAACCCAAGGGAAAAAGAGGCTAGGTTGCAAATGGTAAAACCAAGGTTGGGCATTGCTGGAAAAGCTTTAATCAAGGCGAGCTATCAAGGGGTTCCCATTATAACCCAACCGCGTAAGGAACGCAAAATCCGAGAACATAACACCGATATGACGGAAACTAGGGCGGCAAGAGTGGAACAAAACACTAGGCGAGAGGCCGAGCCTTCCACCCTTTACCAAGTATATAGATGCATTAAGATAACATAGCAATATAATGATATCCCAACAAGTAAATAAATGTTCCAACAAGGAACGGCTCCAATCTTCACCTGCAACTAGCAACGCTATAAGAGGGGCTGAGCAAAGCGGTAACATAGCCAATCAACGGTTTGCTAGGACATGGTGGGTTAGAGGTTTAACATGGAAATTAGGAGGCTGACAAGCAAAAGGTAGGCATCGTAGCATTGGCATAGCAAAGAGAGAGCAAACTAGCATAGCAAAGATAGTAGTGATTTCGAGGGTATGATCATCTTGCCTGCAAAGTTGTCAGAGTTGATTGGATCCTCAAAAGCAAACTCAATGGGCTCCTCGTTAGCGAAATCGTCTCCGGGCTCTACCCAAACAAGACAAACAAGCAACAAGGATACAATCAACCACGTGCAAGCTCAAACAATAAGATGCAATGATGGTATGCTATGCGGGATGCGATGCGGGATGCAAAATGCAAGATATGACAGGAAATGCATGAACCTGGCCTCAACTTGGAAATCCAAGTGTGCTACTGGAAAGATGAGATGAAATCGCTTGAAAACGATATAAAGAACGCCGGAAACGGAGTTACGGTTTGGAAATGGCAAGCGATTCAAATATGACACCGTCTGCGATTTACAGCAGGTAAGCATCTAAATGCAATGAAATGAACATGCTACAGCACTCAAACATGACAACAAAATACATGGCAGGGAAGCATTCAAGATGCTTAACAAAAGTCTAGCACTGAGCTACGGCCAATTCATCCATTAACAGGTTCAAACAAGCATGGCAAAAACGAAAATGGTAAACAGATCTCAGACTTAGTGAAATTAACACTTGTCTGAAATTTCAGATCATGAAGCCCTCTTCGGAGCAACAAAACAACATGCTACAGGACCTGATTAAGACAAGGAAGAACATGGCATGGAGCTACTCAACAAGCTTAACAAAAGTCCCTTAGTGACCTTGAGCCAAAAGGGAACACAAAATATAGTAATAAGCACACGAACATAGCTAAAACATAATCAGTTTTCAGACTTGGTGAAAACTGACACATGCTGAAACATAACTCACGAAGGCATGTTAACGAGCTCGATGCACTCACTACGGTGCAATTCATGGCAAGGCAAGCATACATCCATTAAGAAGGCACAAAATTCAAGCTAGACATGGCAAGAACAATGGCATAGCATGCACGGACCAACTACAACATCACCAGCAAAATTGCAAACGAGTTGACAATCTGCCCAGATTCACAACGAAGCAAAAGTAGAGCTCGATTGACTCAAGCTAGGGTGCTCCATAATTGCAAACAAAGACATGGATGGATAGAGAATCACAATATTAACAAAAATCCTTTACTGATCATCCCCAAAAGAGGCACGGATCACTAGGAAACAACCTGAACATATGGCATCATGAACTAAACAATCCCAGAGCTTGGTGAAAATACTAAGTCACTGAAAACAGATCTACCGGGTGCCTCACTTTGCAACCTTGCACTAGGCACCACACACATCACAAGAATACATGGGTTGCACTGCTGGAAAGATGACAAAACCCTTAACAAATCATATGTAGGACTCATGGGCATATCATGCACAGATTAATCATGGCAAAAATGACAAAATTCTAAGATGAAGTAGCAGATCTGACAATTAACTCACGAAGCTCTCTTATAATAGCATTTCGGGCATCAAGATGAACTCAAATGAAAATGATGCAGTGGAGTGAAATGATGTACTCTCTGAGACGAACATTTTGATATGATATATGTCCAAATCGGAGCTACGGATGCGGAGATATAGCCGGTCAAAGTAGGCATAAAAATACTGAGAGGAGAGGGAAAAGTCGAACCCCGAGATTAGGGTTTTTCAGATCTGATATCCGGATCGGCGCACTGTAGCACGGCGGCACGGAAGCCGAGGGACGACGGCGCCGGAGTTGGAGGTCACCGGCGAGGTGGAAGCGGCGCGGGGCGGCGGCCGGAGGGCGCGGTGGAGGCGGCGCGGGGCGGCGGTCGGAGGCGGTCGGGGCGGCGAGGCCGCGGCGGCGAGGTGGCGGTCGGGGCGGCCGGCAACGACGAAGAACGGCGGCGGCGGCGAGCTCCCGCGGCGGAGGCGGCGGAGCTCGGCCGGCTCGGGAGGAGAAGGGCGCGGGGCGCGCGGCTCCTCTGGCCCGTGCGCGGGCGCGGGCGGGCCGGCCACGGGCCGCGGCGGGCTCCGACGGCGGCGGTGGAGAGAGAGGGAGGCGGCGATTAGGAGGCTGCCATGTGGCGGGGGTGGCGGTGGGATTTTTTGTCCGGCGGCGGGCGGACACGTCCGGCCGCGTGGAGATGACTTTTAGGGTTTCGGAGGTAGGAGATCCAAAAATCGGGGGGGGGGGTGTTTAAATAGGCATAGAGGGAGCTAGGAGAGTCCAAATGAGGTGCGGTTTTCGGCCACGCGATCGTGATCGAACACTCAAGGTGATGGAGCGGAGTTTGGTGGGTTTTGGGCCAAATTGGAGGGGTGTTGGGCTGCAACACACACGCGGCCTTTTCGGTCCCTCGGTTAACCGTTGGAGTATCAAACGAAGTCCAAATGATATGAAACTTGACAGGCGGTCTACCGGTAGTAAACCAAGGCCGCTTGGCAAGTCTCGGTCCAATCCGGAAATGTTTAATCCCCACACACGAAAGAAAGCTAGAAATGACCACCAGAGGAGAACGAAGCGCCGGAATGCAAAACGGACAACGGGGAAAATGCTCGAATGCATGAGATGAACACGTATGCAAATGCAATGCACATGATGACATGATATGAGATGCATGACAACGAAAACAACACACGGAGACAAAGACCCGAACCCGAGGAAATAAATATAACTTAACGCCGGAAACGGCAAGAGTTGGAGTACAAATTGGGAAAGTTACATCCGGGGTGTTACACCGCCATAGCCCAGTCTGTGCCGGATTCCGTGCTTATGACATTGGCGGAGTTCGAGATGGCAAGAGAGGCGTGGAACGCACTCAAAGAGATGAGGATCGGAAAAGATCGCGTCACGAAGGCTCGGGCACAAGTGCTGAAGCGCCAATTTCACAAGTTGCAGATGGAGGAAACTGAATCGGTGAACGACTATGCCATGCATCTGACTAATTTGGTGGGAGAGATCTGCACACTTGGTGCAAAGCTCGACGAGACCGAGATTGTGGAGAAGTTTTTCAGTTCGGTGACTGATAAATTCACGTACATCATCGGCACGCTCGTGTTGGGGAACATAGTAATTTCAAAAAAATTCCTACGCACACGCAAGATCATGGTGATGTATAGCAACAAGAGGGGAGAGTGTGATCTACGTACCCTTGTAGATCGACAACGGAAGCGTTTGGTTGATATAGTCGTACGTCTCCACGGCCCGACCGATCAAGCACCGAAACTACGGCACCTCCGAGTTTTAGTACACGTTCAGCTTGATGACGATCCCTGGACTCCGATCCAGCAAAGTGTCGGGGAAGAATTCCGTCAGCACGACGGCGTGGTGACGATCTTGATGTACTACTGTCGCAGGGCTTCGCCTAAGCACCGCTACAATATTATCAAGGACTATGGTGGCAGGGGGCGCCGCACACGGCTAAGAATATGATCACGTGGATCAACTTGTGTCTCTTGGGGTGCCCCTGCCTCCGTATATAAAGGTTCAAGAGGGGGAGGCCGGCTGGCCACCATAGGGCGCGCCAGGAGGAGCCCTACTCCCTTCGGGAGTTGGACTTCCCCCCCAATCCTAGTTGGAATAGCATTCGTGAGGTGTTAAAGAGAGAGAGAGAAGGAGGGGGGGCGCCGGCCCCCTCTCTCCTTGTCCTATTCGGACTAGGGGGGAGGGGCGCGCGGCCCTAGCCCTGGCCGCCTCTCCTCTTCTTCCACTAAGGCCCATTAGGCCCCATTTAGCTCCCGGGGGGTTCCGGTAACCTCATGGTACTCCGGTAAAATCCCGATTTCACCCGGAACACTTCCGATATCCAAACACAGGCTTCCAATATATCAATCTTTATGTCTCGACCATTTCGAGACTCCTCGTCATGTCCGTGATCACATCCGGGACTCCGAACAACCGTCGGTATGTCAAAACATATAAACTCATAATATAACTGTCATCGAAACCTTAAGCGTGCGGACCCTACGGGTTCGAGAACAATGTAGACATGACCGAGACATGTCTCGGGTCAATAACCAATAGCGGGACCTGGATGCCCATATTGGCTCCTACATATTCTACGAAGATCTTTATCAGTCAGCCCGCATAACAACATACGTTGTTCCCTTTGTCATCGGTATGTTACTTGCCCGAGATTCGATCGTCGGTATCCAATACCTAGTTCAATCTCGTTACCGGCAAGTCTCTTTACTCGTTCCGTAATACATCATCTCGCAACTAACTCATTAGTTGCATTGCTTGCAAGGCTTAAGTGATGTGCATTACCGAGAGGGCCCAGAGATACCTCTCCGATGATCGGAGTGACAAATCCTAATCTCGAAATACGTCAACCCAACATGTACCTTTGGAGACACCTGTAGAGCACCTTTATAATCACCCAGTTACGTTGTGATGTTTGGTAGCACACAAAGTGTTCCTCCGGCACACGGGAGTTACATAATCTCATAGTCATAGGAACATGTATAAGTCATGAAGAAAGCAATAGCAAAATACTAAACGATCGGGTGCTAAGCTGATGGAATGGGTCATGTCAATCAGACCATTCAACTAATGATGTGATCCCGTTAATCAAATAACAAATCTTTGTCAATTGTTAGGAAGCATAACCATCTTTGATTAACGAGCTAGTCAAGTAGAGGCATACTAGTGACACTTTGTTTGTCTATGTATTCACACATGTATTATGTTTCCGGTTAATACAATTCTAGCATGAATAATAAAATTTTATCATGATATAAGGAAATAAATAATAACTTTATTATTGCCTCTAGGGCATATTTCCTTCAGTCTCCCACTTGCACTAGAGTCAATAATCTAGATTACACAGTAATGATTCTAACACCCATGGAGCTTTGGTGTTGATCATGTTTTGCCCGTGGAAGAGGCTTAGTCAACGGGTCTGCTACATTCAGCTCCATATGTATTTTGCAAATCTCTATGTCTCCCACCCGGACCAGATCCCGGATGGAATTGAAGCGTCTCTTGATGTGTTTGGTTCTCTTGTGAAATCTGGATTCCTTTGCCAAGGCAATTGCACCCGTATTGTCACAAAAGATTTTCATTGGACCCGATGCACTAGGTATGACACCTAGATCGGATATGAACTCCTTCATCCAGACTCCTTCATTTGCTGCTTCCGAAGCAGCTATGTACTCCGCTTCACATGTAGATCCCGCCACGACACTTTGTTTAGAACTGCACCAACTGACAGCTCCACCGTTTAATGTAAACACGTATCCGGTTTGCGATTTAGAATCGTCCGGATCAGTGTCAAAGCTTGCATCAACGTAACCGTTTACAATGAGCTCTTTGTCACCTCCATATACGAGAAACATATCCTTAGTCCTTTTCAGGTACTTCAGGATGTTCTTGACCGCTGTCCAGTGATCCACTCCTGGATTACTTTGGTACCTCCCTGCTAAACTTATAGCAAGACACACATCAGGTATGGTACACAGCATTGCATACATGATAGAGCCTATGGCTGAAGCATAGGGAACATCTTTCATTTTCTCTCTATCTTCTGCAGTGGTCGGGCATTGAGTCTGACTCAACTTCACACCTTGTAACACAGGCAAGAACCCTTTCTTTGCTTGATCCATTTTGAACTTATTCAAAATCTTGTTAAGGTATGTGCTTTGTGAAAGTCCAATTAAGCGTCTTGATCTATCTCTATAGATCTTTATGCCTAATATGTAAGCAGCTTCACCGAGGTCTTTCATTGAAAAACTCTTATTCAAGTATCCCTTTATGCTATCCAGAAATTCTATATCATTTCCAATCAGTAATATGTCATCCACATATAATATCAGAAATGCTACAGAGCTCCCACTCACTTTCTTGTAAATACAGGCTTCTCCGAAAGTCTATATAAAACCAAATGCTTTGATCACACTATCAAAGCGTTTATTCCAACTCCGAGAGGCTTGCACCAGTCCATAAATGGATCGCTGGAGCTTGCACACTTTGTTAGCTCCCTTTGGATCGACAAAACCTTCCGGTTGCATCATATACAACTCTTCTTCTAGAAATCCATTCAGGAATGCAGTTTTGACATCCATCTGCCAAATTTCATAATCATAAAATGCGGCAATTGCTAACATGATTCGGACAGACTTAAGCATCGCTACGGGTGAGAAGGTCTCATCGTAGTCAACCCCTTGAACTTGTCGAAAACCTTTTGCGACAAGTCGAGCTTTGTAGACAGTAATATTACCGTCAGCGTCAGTCTTCTTCTTGAAGATCCATTTATTCTCAATTGCTTGCCGATCATCGGGCAAGTCAACCAAAGTCCATACTTTGTTCTCATACATGGATCCCATCTCAGATTTCATGGCTTCAAGCCATTTTGCGGAATCTGGGCTCACCATCGCTTCTTCATAGTTCGTAGGTTCATCATGATCTAGCAGCATGATTTCCAGAACAGGATTACCGTACCACTCTGGCGCGGTTCTCACTCTGGTTGATCTACGAGGTTCAGTAGTATCTTGTCCTGAAGTTTCATGATCATTATCATTAGCTTCCTCACTAATTGGTGTAGGTGTCGCAGAAACAGTTTTCTGTGATGTACTACTTTCCAATAAGGAGCAGGTACAGTTACTCATCAAGTTTCTACTTTCCTCCACTCATCTTCGAGAGAAACTCCTCTCCAGAAAGTTTTGAATTTAGCAACAAAAGTCTTGCTCGGATCTGTGATAGAAGGTGTATCCAATAGTTTCCTTTGGATATCCTATGAAGACATTCTCCGAATTTGGGTTCGAGCTTATCAGGTGAAGCTTTTTCAACATAAGCATCGCAGCCCCAAACTTTCAGAAACGACAACTTTGGTTTCTTGCCAAACCATAGTTCATAAGGCGTCGTCTCAACGGATTTCGATGGTGCCCTATTTAACGTGAATGCGGCCGTCTCTAAAGCATAACCCCAAAACGATAGCGGTAAATCAGTAAGAGACATCATAGACCGCACCATATCTAGTAAAGTATGATTACGACGTTCGGATACACCATTACGCTGTGGTGTTCCGGGTGGCGTGAGTTGCGAAAACTATTTCCGCATTGTTTCAAATGTACACCAAACTCGTAACTCAATAATTCTCCTCCACGATCAGATCGTAGAAACTTATTTTTCTTGTTACGATGGATTTTCAATTCACTCTGAAATTCTTTAAACTTCAAATGTTTCAGACTTATGTTTCATTAAGTAGATATAACCCATATCTGCTTAAGTCATCTGTGAAGGTGAGAAAATAACGATATCCGCCACGAGCTCAACATTCATCGGACCACATACATCTGTATGTATGATTTCCACAAATCTGTTGCTCTCTCCATAGTACCGGAGAACGGTGTTTTAGTCATCTTGCCCATGAGGCACGGTTCGCAAGTACCAAGGGATTCATAATCAAGTGGTTCCAAAAGTCCATCAGTATGGAGTTTCTTCATGCGCTTTACACCGAAGACCTAAACGGCAGTGCCACAAATAAGTTGCACCATCATTATCAACTCTGCATCTTTTGGCTTCAACATTATGAATATGTGTATCACTACTATCGAGATTCAATAAGAATAGACCACTCTTCAAGGGTGCATGACCATAAAAGATATTACTCATATAAATAGAACAACCATTATTCTCTGATTTAAATGAATAACCGTCTCGCATTAAACAAGATCCAGATATAATGTTCATGCTCAACGCTGGCACCAAATAACAATTATTTAGGTCTAATACTAATCCCGAAGGTAGATGTAGAGGTAGCGTGCCGACCGCGATCACATCGACTTTGGAACCATTTCCCACGCCGCATCGTCACCTCGTCCTTAGCCAATCTTCGCTTAATCCGTAGTCCCTGTTTCGAGTTGCAAATATTAGCAACAGAACCAGTATCAAATACCCAGGTGCTACTACGAGCATTAGTAAGGTACACATCAATAACATGTATATCACATATACCTTTGTTCACCTTGCCATCCTTCTTATCCGCCAAATACTTGGGGCAGTTCCGCTTCCAGTGACCAGTCTGCTTGCAGTAGAAGCACTCAGTTTCAGGCTTAGGTCCAGACTTGGGTTTCTTCTCTTGAGCAGCAACTTGCTTGCCGTTCTTCTTGAAGTTCCCCTTCTTCTTCCCTGTGCCCTTTTTCTTGAAACTAGTGGTCTTGTTGACCATCAACACTTGATGCTCCTTTTTGATTTCTACCTCCGCAGCTTTCAGCATTGCGAAGAGCTCGGGAATAGTCTTATTCATCCCTTGCATATTATAGTTCATCACGAAGCTCTTGTAGCTTGGTAGCAGTGATTGGAGGATTATGTCAATGACGCAATCATCTGGAAGATTAACTCCCATCTGAATCAAGTGATTATTATACCCAGACATTTTGAGTATATGCTCACTGACAGAACTGTTCTCCTCCATCTTGCAGCTATAGAACTTATTGGAGACTTCATATCTCTCAATCCGGGCATTTGCTTGAAATATTAACTTCAACTCCTGGAACATCTCATATGCTCCATGACGTTCAAAATGTCGTTGAAGTCCCGATTCTAAGCCGTAAAGCATGGCACACTGAACTATCGAGTAGTCATCAGCTTGGTGTTGCTCCAGCAGCAGGCCTGGCACCCAGCGGTGCTTCCAGGACGTAATTCTTCTGTGCAGCAATGAGGATAATCCTCAAATTACGGACCCAGTCCGTGTAGTTGCTACCATCATCTTTCAACTTTGCTTTCTCAAGGAACGCATTAAAATTCAACGGAACAACAGCACGGGCCATCTATCTACAATCAAACATACATAAGCAAGATACTATCAGGTACTAAGTTCATTATAAATTTAAGTTCAATTAATCAAATTACTTAAAGAACTCCCACTTAGATAGACATCCCTCTAATCCTCTAAGTGATCACGTGATCCAAATCAACTAAACCATGTCCGATCATCACGTGAGATGGAGTAGTTTCATTGGTGAACATCACTATGTTGATCATATCTACTATATGATTCACGCTCGACCTTTCGGTCTCCGTGTTCCGAGGCCATATCTGCATATGCTTGGCTCGTCAAGTAAAACCTGAGTATTCCGCGTGTGCAACTGTTTTGCACCCGTTGTATTTGAAAGTAGAGCCTATCACACCCGATCATCACGTGGTGTCTCAGCACGAAGAACTTTCACAACGGTGCATACTCAGGGAGAACACTTCTTGATAATTTTAGTGAGAGATCATCTTATAATGCTACCGTCAATCAAAGCAAGATAAGATGCATAAAAGATAAACATCACATGCAATCAATATAAGTGATATGATATGGCCATCATCATCTTGTGCCTGTGATCTCCATCTCCGAAGCACCGTCATGATCACCATCGTCACCGGCGCGACACCTTGATCTCCATCGTAGCATCGTTGTCGTCTCGCCAATCTTATGCTTCCACGACTATCGCTACCGCTTAGTGATAAAGTAAAGCATTACAACGCGATTGCATTGCATACAATAAAGCGACAACCATATGGCTCCTGCCATTTGCCGATAACTCGGTTACAAAACATGATCATCTCATACAATAAAATTCAACATCATGTCTTGACCATATCACATCACAACATGCCCTGCAAAAACAAGTTAGACGTCCTCTACTTTCTTGTTGCAAGTTTTACGTGGCTGCTACGGGCTTAAGCAAGAACCAATCTTACCTACGCATTAAAACCACAACGATAGTTTGTCAAGTTAGTGTTGTTTTAACCTTCGCAAGGACCGGGCGTAGCCACACTCAGTTCGAGAAACTGTCACCCGCCAGCCACCTATGTGCAAAGCACGTCGGGAGAACCGGTCTCGCGTAAGCGTACGCGTAATGTCGGTCCGGCCCGCTTCGTCCAACAATACCGCCGAACCAAAGTATGACATGCTGGTAAGTAGTATGACTTATATCGCCCACAACTCACTTGTGTTCTACTCGTGCATATAACATCAACACATAAAACCTAGGCTCGGATGCCACTGTTGGGGAACATAGTAATTTCAAAAAATTTCCTACGCACACGCAAGATCATGGTGATGTATAGCAACGAGAGGGGAGAGTGTGATCTACGTACCCTTGTAGATCGACAACGGAAGCGTTTGGTTGATGTAGTCGTACATCTCCACGGCCCGACCGATCAAGCACCGAAACTACGGCACCTCCGAGTTTTAGCACACGTTCAGCTCGATGACGATCCCCGAACTCCGATCCAGCAAAGTGTCGGGGAAGAGTTCCGTCAGCACGATGGCGTGGTGACGTTCTTGATGTACTACTATCGCAGGGCTTCGCCTAAGCACCGCTACAATATTATCGAGGACTATGGTGGCAGGGGGCGCCGCACACAGTTAAGAATATGATCACGTGGATCAACTTGTGTCTCTTGGGGTGCCCCTGCCTCCGTATATAAAGGTTCAAGAGGGGGAGGCCGGCCGGCCACCATAGGGCGCACCAGGAGGAGTCCTACTCCCTTCGGGAGTAGGACTTCTCCCCCAATCCTGGTTGGAATAGGATTCGTGAGGTGGAAAAGAGAGAGAGAGAAGGAGGGGGGCGCCGGCCCCCTCTCTCCTTGTCCTATTTGGACTAGGGGGGAGGGGCGCGCGGCCCTAGCCCTGGCCGCCTCTCCTCTTCTTCCACTACGGCCCATTAAGGCCCATTTAGCTCTCGGGGGGTTCCGGTAACCTCCCGGTACTCCGGTAAAATCCCGATTTCACCCGGAACACTTCCGATATCCAAACACAGGCTTCCAATATATCAATCTTTATGTCTCGACCATTTCGAGACTCCTCGTCATGTCCGTGATCACATCCGGGACTCCGAACAACCTTCTGTACATCAAAACATATAAACTCATAATATAACTGTCATCGAAACCTTAAGCGTGCGGACCCTACGGGTTCGAGAACAATGTAGACATGAGCGAGACATGTCTCCGGTCAATAACCAATAGCGGGACCTGGATGCCCATATTGGCTCCTACATATTCTACGAAGATCTTTATCGGTCAGACCGCATAACAACATACGTTGTTCCCTTTGTCATCGGTATGTTACTTGCCCGAGATTCGATCATCGGTATCCAATACCTAGTTCAATCTCGTTACCGGCAAGTCTCTTTACTCGTTCCATAATACATCATCTCGCAACTAACTCATTAGTTGCATTGCTTGCAAGGCTTAAGTGATGTGCATTACCGAGAGGGCCCAGAGATACCTCTCCGACGATCGGAGTGACAAATCCTAATCTCGAAATACGTCAACCCAACATGTACCTTTGGAGACACCTGTAGAGCACCTTTATAATCACCCAGTTACGTTGTGATGTTTGGTAGCACACAAAGTGTTCCTCCGGCACACGGGAGTTACATAATCTCATAGTCATAGGAACATGTATAAGTCATGAAGAAAGCAATAGCAAAATACTAAACGATCGGGTGCTAAGCTGATGGAATGGTTCATGTCAATCAGATCATTCAACTAATGATGTGATCCCGTTAATCAAATAACAACTCTTTGTCAATGGTTAGGAAACATAACCATCTTTGATTAACGAGCTAGTCAAGTAGAGGCATACTAGTGGCACTCTGTTTGTCTATGTATTCACACATGTATTATGTTTCCGGTTAATACAATTCTAGCATGAATAATAAACTTTTATCATGATATAAGGAAATAAATAATAACTTTATTATTGCCTCTAGGGCATATTTCCTTCAGCTCGAGCAGCTTTAAGACATCGACGACATGACCATAACGGAGGCGATCGGACGCTTGCGGACGTGGGAAGAGAATGCTCGTGGCTGTCGGAAGGGCAAAGGAGGAGGTGGTGACCAACTCATGTACTCGCGCGTGGATTGGTATTCCTCAAGTAGCAAAGGAAGGCGTGACGGTGATGAAGGCTCAAGCAACGCGAAGCGCGGCAGACAAACAGGAAAAGGCAAAGGAAAAGGAAAGCCACAAAGTCGTGGTAAGGAGGACCGATCTAAAGAGCAGAAGCCACGGAACTTGGATATGTCCGAGGCCAAGTGCTATAACTGCAACGAGATGGGTCACTTTGCGAAGGATTGTCCGGAGCCTAACAAGCGGGAGATCAAGGAAAATTTGGCAAAGCAGGAAGACGAACGTCCAGGTCTTCTGATGACCGAAGTTTGTGATCTCGTCCAAACAGCGGTTGTGAAACCAAACCGGAAGGTGCTACTTCATGAGAAAAAGGTAACACCACAGTTATCCGGAAACCAGAACGTGTCGTGGTATCTAGACACAGGTGCCAGTAACCACATGACGGGGTGCAAGGAGAGGTTCCTCGAGCTAGCATATGATGTTTAAGGCTCGGTTAAGTTCGGTGATGGTTCAAATGTGGAGATTTGCGGGCAAGGTTCTGTCCTCTTCGAGGGTCTCACAGGAGAACATCGCATACTCACCGGAGTATACTACATCCCACGGCTTCGGAACAACATCGTCTCTGTCGGGAAACTTGACGAGAATGGATGCAAGGTGGATATCGAGAATGGAGTGATGACGATCTTCGACAACCTCCGAAACATGCTAGCGCGTGTGAATCGCACTCGGAACAGGCTCTATATCCTCAACCTTGATCAATCTCAACCGGAGTGTTGGCTCGCCAAGAGTGATGATGATTCATGGTTATGGCATGCTAGATTTGGACACGTTAACTTCTACTCCTTGAAGAAGATGTCGAAGATGGAGATGGTATCTGGGATGCCGTTTATCGACCATGTTGATCGAGTATGTGACGGGTGCTTGGTTGGAAAACAGCACCGCAGGCTGTTCCCTGCTCAGTCTACCTATCGTGCAAGTGATGCACTCAAGCTGCTTCATGGTGATCTTTGTGGCCCTATCACCCCAGCAACTCGCAGAGGAAAGAAGTACTTCTTCCTTGTGGTAGATGACTACTCGAGATACATGTGGGTCGTTCTCCTGCGATCTAAAGATGAGGCGTTTGAAGCGTTCAAGAAGCTGAAGGCTGCAACGGAGATGGAACACAAGCTGAAGGTTCGCGCTCTATGGACAGATCGCGGCGGAGAGTTTACGTCGAACGAGTTCAACGACTACTGCGAGAAGATTGGCATAAAGAGGTTCCTCACGGCACCTTATACGCCACAGCAGAACAGGGTTGTTGAAAGGCGCAATCGAACCGTCGTTGACATGGCGAGAAGTTTACTCAAGACAAAGAACTTGCCGGGGACTTTTTGAGGAGAAGTTGTCTCGACGGCGGTCTATCTTCTCAACCGAGCTCCAACGAAGGCAGGTGATCGGCAAGACTCCGTATGAAGCAATTGATGGACGGAAGCCGAATGTGTCTCATCTATGGACATTTGGGTGTGTGTCGCATGTGAAGACGGCGGAGCCGCATCTCTCAAAGCTTGCCGATCGCAGCACCTAGATGGTGTTCATCGGATACGAGAGGAGTACCGGCACCAAGGCATACCGCTTCTATGATCCACGAACCAAGCGTCTACGGATTTCACGCGACGTTGTGTTTGAAGAAAACCAAGCGTGGAATTGGAGCACTAGAGCCGACGATGCTCCAAACGGTAACACATTCATAGTTGAATTCCCAACTGATGATGATGCAGGGGAGGACGTCCAGGTGGTTGGCAAGACGCCCAACCAAGGTGACGACAATGGTAGTGATCATCATGGTGCCGACACCACAACGACGCGCATGGGTCGCAAGGTGATAGCGACAACAGCGCGCACGACACGGGCGGAGATCTCGACAACGAGGCGCATTGCGATGATGACAATCAAGATGATGGTCACGATCACGACAACTTCGCCAACGACGAGGATGCCAACGATCCGGCATCTACCACGCCCGAGACTCAACGGTCTTCCTCAAGTGCATCGACGCCGACACAATTTGTGTCGCCTCGTTCGCAAGCCACAATGGATTCTTCTGGGCCTCGTCGCTACAAGACCTTCAAGAAAGTCTACAAGTACGCAAAGCCAGTTACTCTCGAGTACTCCGATTTGTGTATACTCGGAGTTGAGGAGCCGGCGAACTTCGTAGAGGCGAGCAAAAGTTCAAGTTGGACGCACGCCATGGATGAGGAGATGAAGGCGATCGAGAGCAATGGCACGTGGACTTTGGTAACCCGACCTCCGAACCAAAAGGCCATAGGTTTGAAGTGGGTTTACAAGTTGAAGAAGGACACGAAGGGTGCCATTGTGAAGTACAAGGAAAGACTCGTTGCAAAGGGCTACGTACAACGTCAAGGAGTTGACTATGAGGAGGTGTTTACACCGGTTGCTCGAATCGAGACGGTAAGAGTGCTCCTAGCTTTGGCAGCACAAGAGGATTGAAAGGTTCATCATATGGATGTGAAATCCGCTTTCCTCAACGGCGACCTCAAAGAAGATGTACATGGAACAACCCCTCGGCTACGAGAAGAAAAGAGAAGAAAAGAAAGTTTACAAGCCCAAGAAGGCATTTTACGAGTTGAAGCAAGTGCCAAGAGTTTGGGACTCAAAGTTAGACCAAAGTTTGGCCTCGCTCGGATTCAAAGGATGTTCCCTCAACGATCCGAAAGACAGTCTATCAAGCACCAAAGTACAAGTGAAGGTTGAAGACGCGACCAAGGAGGAGCGTTGACGTCAAGCTACGGACGAGCTGACGACAGCAAAGACGACCCCTGAAATGCTACGAGTGACGGCAAAAGCAATGCCAAAGATAACCACGGCAAGTAGCAGCAATTTTGTTTGGGACCCAGGTCAAATGAAGAGAAGTCATATTTAAAGGGGTGAATATTAGAGTTTAACACGGCTTAGGTATTCCATACGTGTACGTATACATATGTGGCCGACTAGGACTAGTATTAAAAACCGACTTGGTTTGCTTATGCTAGGCTGAGCTGTTATATATAGCTGTGTATCCCCTGTAATGAATAACGAGAAAAGAGCAATAAAGAAGAAAGAACCAGGCTCGAGACGAGCCTGTTGCAATCCATCGATTTGTTTTCTGTTGCCGAAGAAGCTATCCGCCGAAGTGACGATCGAATCGATCGCTAGCTAGCTTTACCAGGCGAGACGTACGTGCACTTGTTTCAGGAGGAATCCATTAAGCTGCTAGCTTGCTAGCTAGCTTACACGTACAGGTTGCTATCGGTGATTTGGTCTAGCGTTCTAAATCCAACATAATTTAATATTGATGTAACACGAAGGGATAAACATTTGTCCCAAAATGCAATCTGTGTCAACATAAGTAACTGCAGCAAGCCTCTTCTGAACTAACTCCAATGCATGCAATCAATAATTAACCAACCAAAAACTCTTGGTTCGAACTCGGTGTCTAGCCGGCCAGCTCCAACCGCCCACGCAGTTGCCGCATCACACAGAGCCTCATGCTCGCATCGGCATCTCGCCGTATCACACAGCGGCCTGGCATCCCGCCTTCTCCGCACATCTTCGTTGAAGCTTCGCCGGACTAGTTACTCCCTGACCTATTCTACATGCATAGAAAAATCTAACTAAATATGCAGATGCGAGACTGGCTTTTTCACTACCCGGGTATCTGGACACTCCATTATCTTGGCCGTTCGTTGTGGTTGTCCCTCCTCGTGATCCAATCCCTAGTCGGGCGCAAATTTGTGATTTGCAGTGTTCTGCAGTCCTTTGTACTGTATTTGCAAACTGACGAACGCATGAGGCACTGTATGGACGTGAAAGAAAGCCACCTTCTGTTACATCGCATCACTCCACATCATTGGCTCATCTGCATGTGTGAGACCGCAGGAGAGAGAGGGTTCTTTTTTCTCTCTGAGAGAGAGGTGCTATGAGGGAGAAGGGAGAAAGAGGAGTTGTGTCAGAGAGAAAAAAGAGTAGAGACAGGCGTTGTGTGTGAGAGACGGAGAGAGGAGAGAGAGGGTGCAAGAGATAAAAGAGAGAAAGGAGCATCAGCAGAATATTGTGTAGTCTGTACTCAACTGCGCTGTTGTTCCATCTTCTTAGCAATAAAAAATAAAAAAAATAGGAGAGGATGTGGATGCTGCATTGGGCCAATCAAAGCTAGAGTTGGCATCGGACGTCACATGACTACAGTGGTCTGACCAGCGGTGAAAAAATATGTGAGAGAACTTCGCTCGTACATGCGCTGAGGCCAACTCCACCGCACGACCCCAAACAGACGTCCGCTTTACCCGGAGTCGGTCCGTTTGGATAGGGCAATAGGGTCGTGTTTGGGCGTGTCCTGGGATGCAGTAAACGTTTCAAATGCCAAGCCCTAGTTCAGGCCAGCGGCCCTAGTTCACGCCGGCAACAGAGCCAGCGGCCTACACGTCCCTCGCCGGCAACACAGCTAGCCTCCAAAATGAATAGTTTTGCTCGCCGGCAATACAGTCAGCGGCCGGCAACACAGCCAGCTCCAAAATGAATGTGTTTCTCGCCGGGACACAGCCAGCGGCCCAGCAGGCGGGCGGCACCCATGCCAGCCTCCAAAAAGAACGACCACGGCCGATCGGACGACCTAGTTCAGGCCGTCGGCGTCCAACATCTCCTTCTTCCTAGCCTCGAACCAGCTCCTCGACTTCTCGCTCATCTTGGTGAAGTCCACGCTCATTATCGCAAGGGCCACCTCCTTTGCTTTGGTTGCGGCATTGGTGGCGTCGATGTCGAGCTGCCTCTGCCTGGCCGAGACATTGGCGGCCTCGATGTCGAGCTGCCTTTGCCGGGACGCCTCCTCCATGTCAATCTTCCTCCTCTTGGCCGCCACCTCCATCTCAAACTTCTTCCTTTGAAGCTCTAGATATTGCTTCATTTGCTCGTCCTTACTTTGCCGCTTCTTCTCGTCCCTCACATCCTTTTGAGACATCATGCAATGCAAAGTCTCATGCAAGGCCATGGATGGGGCATCACGTTTGTCGTCCACCTTGGAGTTGTTCTTGCCCCTCATCCTCTTCAACGCCTCGCCATCTCCACCTCCGGCGAACTTGGTCCTCTTCTTGCCTCTCTTCCTTTGAAGTTCACGGTATTGATCGTTGAACTAAGGGCAATTGTTGATAATCGTCCAATAATGCGTGAGAGTGGATGGCTTGTCATTGTGTCGGGCTTGGAATGCCTCTTGCAAACATATATAAGGCCGAAGTCTCATGGCCGTAGCAAGGAAAGGACTAGGATGAGGAGAGCATACCATGTCACCAACGCCGAGACCACTCACGGCCCGTGCTTCAACGCTCTTAAATGCGGCGCAATACTTGTTGCACACTTGTTGGATGAACAACCACCTCTTTTGAATCGAGGTGATGCCACGGTTGCTTGTAATTTGGTAGGGCTCAAACATTTTCCTTTCATGGAATGTTTTGTGGACTCTCATCCAAAAAACAAGGCCCTTTTTGTTGCACGCCGGTCCTCGTATCTTGGCTAATCTCCATCCAACATTGGCAAATCAATTTGTCCTCCTCTTGTGTATATGAACCCATGCGAATGCTCTTCCTCCTCTTTTGTGCTTCCTCTTGTGTATATGTCATTGCCTTCTTCTTCATCACCATCACCTTCGCAATAGATGTCATCGTCTTCATGCCACGAGTCACCATGGTCGTAGTCAGCACGGCCGTCGGCCTCTTCATCAGCAACGTACTGGGCGCGGCCATCCTAACTTTGTGTCTCGTCGGGGTCGTAGGCACGACCCTGCCCACGCTCGTAGATCACATCCTTCATGAACTGGTTGTAGAAGGGGTCGTCGACCGGTGGCGTTGGTATTGGCATTTCGTCGAATAAGACGCAGGGGGACAGCATGGTGCCCGTAAACGGTGGCCGTGCTTGCTTTCTTTGCATCTTGACGGACGGCCGGCCACCGCTGCTGGACCGAGGCGTGACGTTGAGGTCGATGACAGCCGAGGGGCGCGGGGTGGACGGCGTGATCACGCCAACGTCAGGCGACGAAGAGAAACGGGTCTGGCCGTCGTGCCTTGGCGGGGGAAAGCCGGGCGACATTGGCTTGGTCCGCGACGTCGGTGACTGGAAGTGCGGCGGAGGCCTGGCGACCGACGAGCCTGTGCTCGCCGGGCCGACGGGCGCTGCAGAGAAACCCGTCGGACGACAAATGCCAAGCATGAGGAGGGCGTGCGCTTTGTTGACGATGGCCTCCTTCTCCTCGACGTCGGCCTTGCGCCACGCGGCCTTCATCGCATCGCGCTCGGCGGCGAACTTGGCCGCGGGGCATTTCCCTTGACGACCGCCCTCCGGTTCCTCCTCTTCGCGGATTCGGCGTCCAATTTGGCGATCTCCTCCGGCGTACACTCCGACCGCGGCCTCCTTGACGCCTTGGGCGCCTTCTTCATCACCTTTCTGGGTGGGTCGACGGCCAGGCCGTCGGAATTCGGCTGCGCGTCGGCCATGGACGGGGGGAGGGGCATGGGAGGGTTTGGAGGAAATGGCGCCAAATGGGGCGCGGGGGGTTTTGCTTTGTGCCACCGCCAGGCGGGTCAGGGGAGGACAAGCGCACGCGTCCCGCCCGTCCGCGCGCTATCCTTTTCATCTCAAAATCGGTGCAAACTTGAGCCGGGGATGGGTCGAAAGCGGACAGAAAACGAACAAAAGTCCGTTTGCTCCCGTGCGCTGGGCCGTTTGTTCGTTTGTTTTATCTCAAACGGACGCATGTAAACAGGATGGGGTCGCGTAGTGGAGTTGGCCTGAGGTGCATGCAGAATCTGCATGTGAGAGAGATGTGACTTGTCTTGTCAATAGTAACCAGCATGCACAACAGCAGAACCTGACCTACGTACCAGGGCTACCACGGCGCTGCCGGTGACATGCAACCACGCCTACCCTATCTCTCGCAGCCTAGGACTGGCCCTGTTCTACTCTGTAAAACGAAGGCTTAATTAACATGCAGACGCAAATGGCCTGCTGCTGTCAAGTCCTCGGTACCAATCTTCAAGTCCTCGGTACCAATCTTCAAAGCACACGACGCGCTGGATAACCGGGTGTCGGGGCACCAGGGTGCTGTGGCGCCTTTCCATCTGCAGATACAACATCAAGATTAGTGCTAACAGAGTCGGGCTTTTGGGTGTGAATCCTCAGTAAAGATCTGGCAAGGTGACACTTGGGTTACTATGGTACTAGATGTAGCATATCAGATAGGACTGAGGTTGCTTACCATTTGTCGCGGTAGTGAACTCTATGGCGGGCTACCAACCGACATGGTGCAGTGGGTCAACGTGTTGATGCAAAGACTGCGCCTACCTAGCTTAGATATTATAGTTTTAGACATTTTATCATACATTAAAATAGTGGGCGAAGGAAAATCGTGGCCGGGATTTTTGCCGCGACTGTTAAGGAAGGAATGGCGCAATCGCCCACGATAGCGCCGCGATCTCCAGCGATTTGCCGAGCCATGCAAATCGCGGGGCAGTTTCAGAAACGTGATAGCGCAGATTTCGCCCGCGATTTAAATCTATGCTTTTTATACCTATGAAATGTAAGTCTGACATTTTATCGTGTAAAGTAAGTGTGCCATTGTACAGTATGGGCACCTTTCCCAAAATATGGGCACGCCGACGGTTGGGGCGGCCTTCACGCGCTCTGTTCGCTGTTGGGGGGCCATACATCCAGTTGCGCCACGCAGGGCGACATCAATACGGTTGAACTCACTAGCGCCTATCGCGACACTAACGCGCATGACGATATTCCTGTCCAGCGGGCCAATGTATAAATACGGTCTGATGCACTACTTTTTCCACCATTAACTAGGTCTTCTCCAACCTTACAATCTTCCTACAACCACAATAACGGTGCCACTTAAAGATCACATATATGAAGGGGATCGGTACTTCTACAATGACGATCCCGGGGGTGAATGGGAACGAGCAGTTCACCATGGAGTTCACCATGAGGTCACACAATGCCACCTACCTCACTGTGCCGCACACCAACGAGCCAGAGCGGGTGGAGTGCACCATGGCCATGTTCGAGCGGATCCTGAGGGAGGACACATAAAAGGTAGGCGGTCTCAACCTCGAGTAAGTCCACACGTGTCCCGGTATGATCAAAAGGTCATCGTCGCCCAGTTATGCCTGGGCCAGCATGTCCTCGTCTACCATAACTACAGGGTGATGAGACCTTGTGAATTTCTTTGCTAGGTTTGTCAATAGACTTAGTTATGAATTTGTTATGGTGGAGACCACCAATGATGCACAAGTGCTCCGTAATTTGGCCTTGCCATGCTCGAATATCATAAACATCCAGAAGCAATACAACATCCTCAGCAACGGGAAGCAACATGACCACTGGTTGACCTCGCAGCCGCCATTATCGACCTGTCCAACAAAGGCATTAAAGACGGCATCGACAACCTTCGCTGGTACAAGATCTGGGATGAAAGATTGAGTCCACAACACCTCACATACGCGACGAGGGACGCCTACACAAGTTATTACATGTACATGCAGATCATTGACATGAGAACGTGTCTTCTTCCCCTTGACCTTGAGGTGTCGCGCAGCGGCAGCTACAACGCTGGCAAGCGTGTAGAAAAGTCGTAGATGATGATTGATTTTATGCATGCTTAGCTAGTCTCTATTATAAATATTTTGTTTAATTCAGAACCACTGAACCATTGATACTTTATAGTTTACTGTTTTATGTTTTAAATATTTCGCTTGGCAATTAAGTAAGGTGGCCAGCATGCAGCCGGTAAAACATTTTGACATTGAAACTATGTGACCAATATCGCGCACGACTTCTTCTACGTAATTGCTTGTATATTTGAAGTTAGGATGCTTGTATATTTGAAGTGTTAGGATGTGTAACTTCTTATGCGTAACTATGTGACAAATGTACTAAAGTGTTTTCGATATCAAGTAGTATATAGGATGCTTGTATATTTGAAGTGTTTCCGAAATAAATATTCACATCTACCAAGAGGTGTATTGTTTTCGATAATGAGAGCGGTTCCAGCGGCGGCGACTGGGCTCGACTGTGTGATGGTCAACGCCTCAATGGGGCAGCCGCCGGGACGGCGTGGTGAGCGGCGGCTAGCCTTGGTTGCTGTGGTTGATGGTCGGAAGCATAGTTTGCGGAGGCGATGCTATTGTGGCAGTGGCGGTCACCTCGGATCCTCCATGGCTGCCTTGACCCCTGTGACTTCCTCTCCCTCGGCTCGTACGGTTCCCCCAACTCTTTTTTTTCCATTGTCTTTGATTCCTCCCTGTGAATGCTGGCCCCATTGTGGAGGAGGCCACCACGCCATGAGCCCAAGGACTGACATCGGATTGATTCGGGGGCGGGAGAAACTGCCGCATTGGCCTCGCGGTTCAGCCGCGTATGGCGGCAGACGACATCGTCGCGGTATGACGCCGGGCGGCCGGGGGACCATTTGGAGCTGAAGCAATGGGTTAGAGGAGTGCCAGATTGGATAGGATACATGGCCTTCATTTTTGCAACATGGATTTGTCAGTGTTCGTAACTTTCCCAATTTTCTGATGTTGATTTCTGAGATCTGGAGAGTTGGATCAAAACTAAAGATTTATTTACCTGGCCCAATAAATTCCCCGCTGCAGGGTGTAGCTCTGTTACAGACTACCAGTTCATACCTTAAATACAAGTATTTTGATCAAATCATGTTTTTACTTTATCCGACTCATTCTTTGTTTGGGCACCTTTCTATATTAGATTCATCCATGTGTTTGATTGTGGTATTCACAGAAACAATTGTGTACGAGAGATTAATTTATGCGTCGTTTGAAATCGAATTTTAGGACTAGTAAGAAAATGCATTTTTCTAGTACTTATCAGTGCAAGTAGTTGTTTTGTTTTTCTTTTCTTATTAAGTTTATACAAAATTTTGAGTTACAATTTACAGTCAGTGTTCTTCGGCAGGTACAGCAGGTATATAGCATGTAATTAGCCAATACATCTGGGTGGGCAAGCTCACTGCACAGCTGAAATTGTAGCAACCTTGATATGTACTAGTAGCATTATTTGTGCTGATACACCAACTTTCCTTTGTGGAAGGGTATGTTCTTTCCTATTTTTCTTAAATTTCATTTGACCACATTTGACTTGGTCATTTTTCTTAAATTATAGCCTTATTTCAGTTTGTTGAAATTTATCTAGAAACAACTTGGCCTATAGTTGCGAGGGTTATTATCAATTTTTTTACTCGTTTTGATCTAGTAGTTTTCTTATAGAAGTTTGTCAGAAGATAGGTGCTATCCAGCTTTGTTGGGCAACTTTTTAAGATTGACGTTGATGTTCTAACCTCCCTATTGCACTATGTTTTCTTCTCAGATCATGGATCAATTGGGAGCTTTTCTCCCCTGCCAAAATAACTACTATAGATTTATAGACACATGCTTCCCCTATGACGAATGTTTGTTGAATGAAAAATGCATTCATCTTGTGTGTAATTTTTGGGACCAGTGAATTATTTGGACATATGTGCACTTGAAAGGACTGGATGCATATATGCTGGTACCGAAAAGGGGTACATTGTACTGATTTTGTCCAACATGCATGCAAACATTTCAGACTATATTTTCCAGTCATGTTTTTTTAATTAATTTTCCCTAGCATAAACCCAACTTTCTATGTTTATGTGTTTCAGCCGTAATATTTTACTAGGTATGAATCATCAGTTAATCCATCTCGGTGTTCTCTTAACAAAGGATTGCATGCTATTGAGCTTGGCTCAACTACCGATGGCACACATATTCCTTTCTTTTTTCCCAATGGTGGCTGATTTGTTTCTTCCATGGAGGCCTGTGTTTTTCTAAGTGTCTATTAGCCAGTTAGAGAAGTAGTGGCAATCAATGTATATTTCAATTCTTGTATCTTATATGGATAGCTTCAGACATACTTAGCTCTCTTGTGTTTCAAGCAAATGAATGTTGCTAGTCAAAAGAAGTGATGGACTAGGTACTAAGTACGTATTACCTGATTTTACTATATTGCGAATTACATAGCATATTTTGTTTGTGCCTGGTCGATTTCTTGCTTCTCTACACGCATATGCTTGTACCGGCAGGGCCGTCGACAAGGGGGGCCAAAGTGGGCGACCGCCCAGGGCCCCCAAATCCCTTGGGGCCCCCAAATCTCTGTTTTATGTCAGGATGAAAAAGGCCGAGCTTACCTGCTTGCTAGATCATCACCAGCTTAGCTGGTTGCAGATTGGTACTTTAGATTTTATAATTGATGTATTTTAAAATTGTACAAAATAACACATAATCAAGA
The DNA here is from genome assembly GCF_003073215.2 of Triticum urartu. NCBI lineage: Eukaryota > Viridiplantae > Streptophyta > Magnoliopsida > Poales > Poaceae > Triticum > Triticum urartu. Next base: position 29,614 of record NW_024116645.1, read on the forward strand.
AATTGAATTAAGTGAAAGTATATTTTAGTTGTATTAGCTATATTTTTTTAATGTTAGAGCCTCATTTTGTGTTTCGTCGGGGCCCCAAATGTCTGGAGACGGCCCTGTGTACTGGCAGTGATTTTTTTCAGGCACATTCTTGCAGCAGGCTGGTTGGCTTGATTTCTCCACTTGCTGGTCAGGATTGGACAAAGTGTAAATACACGTTACCTTTAGAAAGATTCAAGGGTTGTTGGTATACTTTTTTTAGGTCATATAGTTGGTTGTTTTTATCCTTTTGAATGATTACAGGCTAAGAAACATACTAGCATCCCCTGCAAAAAAGAAAAGAAAAAGAATACTAGCATAGAAGGCAGAAGTCGGACATGCCTCAGTTCTGAAGATTATGAAGCTCCAGATGGAAGTATTGTGAGCAAACAATGAAGTCATGTCCATCAAACTGCACCTTTGAAAGATAGTTACCGTGGATGCTTCAGAGCACATGTGGACTCCAAAATCTATGGTGTCAATGTTGTGAAGGTATTGGCATATTTAATGTTTGGGACTTTCAGAACTTATGATATGCCGGTGTGGCAAATTTCCAGAGATATTTAGGAAACCTAGTTATTTGATTCTGCTGTTACAAAATAACCTTGAGAGAATCCCCATAGTTTTCAAATATTCGTGGAGTTCTCACTGCAACAAAGAGAGGACCTACACCTGCAATGCCCGCGTGACAGCAAAGTGGCTAATCTTGTTCCTTGTGTAAAGTAACGCAACTGGCTTTACTCTGTAGAGTTTCATGTTGTGAGAATAGTTCCAAGTTGGCCGTGTGATTTGGTTTACATTTTTTGGTTCCGTGCCGGTGTACAAAATAAAAGTTGGCATTATGAAGTATTTTACATTCAATTCATGGACCCTGCATTGGTGACATTTTCTGTATGTTGAACATCTTTATTTCACATCGCTCCCAAATTTCTAACATTCTTTCGTCGGCTTCAAATTTCCTACATTCTTGTTAGTAGAATTAGTGTGTGTTGTATTGTATCCATGCACAAGCTAAGATGGCGGCGCTCTCTACGGATCAGCCGGCCGAGCGACACGGTGGACAACGACGACCGGGAGAAGCATCCTGCCACCGGCTGAGCGATGGGCTGGACGAGGGCAACCTGGAGAAGCATCTTGCCTCTCTCTTCGTAGTGCACTCTATCATCATTTCTTCGGAGTTGGCTGGGAGATTTCTTTGTTAAAAGAAGTTGAAAGATGATAGAGAGGAAGATGCGATAGAGATCTTTAGACAGAGGTAATTTGAGTAGTCTATCCACAGTAAAATTACGTTGCATGCAAAACAAAGCAAAACCGGATGGCTTGCTCGCATGCACGATGTAACTTAACTTACCTCCATGCATCTTGTAAAATTACCTTAAAAGCTTTTTTTTTACTTATGGTAGTTTTAGCCGGACATGCTCCTTCCTCCACAATGTAATTTTACCTCCTATGCCTTTTTTTTCTTACAGTGTGCCATGCGTGGCTGTAGATGGATGGACAGGCTGGGGTGAGGAATAAGAATTCCTCACCCAGGGTGAGGAATAAGAATTCCTCACCCAGGGTGACGAATAGCGCGACCCTATATACCACTAGTGACATGTCAAACTCTATTCGCATTTCAGGGGTCATTTTAGTACGTTTCTCTGCTCCACCAACTGTTAGGCAAAATAATGCAGGAAAAAAAGAGAAACCCTAGCTTGATAATAGGACATCAGGACGAGACCGAGTGTGTTAAGAGCGCCTAGTAATGGACGTTGTGTTTCTTCCGATAGGCAAGGGTCTGTATCTGCTTGGAGCAGGATTCAAACCTATGTAGCATAGATAACAGTGAGACGTCTGCTCATTTGTTGTACAGCCGCCTCTACAACACGTACGTCATCTTTCAGTGACTCTGCTCCTATTTTCTCCTCTTTGCAACTTCGGTCAGTTCAACTAAGAGGTGCGAGTTGTGTTTTTCGTTCATGGGATTTTCGCTCTCTTGTAGCTGGATAGTTCTGAGGAGTACTTGACCTCGTTTCACGTTTAAAGAGCATTGTCCTAGTACTAACCTTGAAACAAGGACTATGGATAAATAAATACTTCATCTATATGCTTACAATGTGTTAGGACATAAGGTCAATTCACTATAGTATTGATGATCCAACAAACTTCCAACCAAGAATACCATGTCCTTTATGTGGTGGGCATGCATATATAATTATAAATACATCTGAATCTTCAATTGAGTAGTAGCATCCAGTTTTCTTAGTTACAACACTTACCCTCACATTCAAATGTGTGGCAAGTGCAGAAAAAGAGGACCTAGTCCTGGGAGTAGATAGGTCACTATAAAATGGAGCTGAAAAAGCATCAGAATAAGAGACACCGGGAACAAGAGGAAAGCTGCTCACTGGTCCATGCATCGAGTCTTACTATTGCTGGTAGATATGATGCACTACTAATCGATCAACACCCATTTATGCACGTGAGTGATTTAGTTGTGTATAGCGCGTGGACCATGGAGCCTTACAACTTTGGTCTGTGCAAACAGGGATAGGAGTTCCTCAAGTACAACCTTCTCATTTCCGATAGCAAGGGATGATTACTTCTACACCTTAAACTGAATATGTATGGTGCACACTTAGCCAATGGATTGATGCTATGGTGGTCCTTGTCACCGTATGCTACCAGGGCTAAGTTGTATTTACGTTTTGAAAAATAAGAGACATGTACTCAGTTGTCGTAATTGTTAGCAAAATAAGGTAGTGTGGCATGGTCACTAGTTATCCCTGCCATGGCGCTGCGTTTTCTAGCTGTCGTAGTAGTCTCTATTTTTCGTCAGTAGTTTCAGTTAGGTGTTTTCTGTTATTCTGTTAGTGACGCCGGAAGACGTGACTAGTACGCTCCTGAGGCGCGATTGTTTGGACTATACCACTTGTTCTCGATTGTGTGATGGCACGACCTGCGGCACGTTTCCTTTCTGTTCAGAAATAAATCGAAGAGAGAAAATAAGCATTTAGTACACTGCACAAAAAACTTCAGAGCGTTCTTTTGTTCTTCATCTACCTCGAGATACAGAGAAGAGAGAACATGAGTGATTTGTGGGTGCTAACAATTGGCATCGGAGCGAAGTTGAGAGATGGATGACAATGACAACTTGAATATCCCATCATCCTCGGGCACGGCACCACGGGTGCAGATCACCGGTCGCAGGAATGAGGAATCGTCGCACCACGTCACGTGGGTGGTGCGCGTTGGCGGTACACTAGTAGAAAAAGGGTCAAATGTGAAGCACATTAGTGCCGGTTTGTATTTGAGCCGGCACTAATGTATTAGTGCCGGTTCCAACGGCTAGCCGGGCCGCTTTCATTAGTACCGGTTCGTGGCGAACCTTTAGCACCGGTTCGTGCCACGAACCGGTACTAATGAGAGTGGTGGCAGGATGTTGTCAGACTGGGGCCCCTCCAGCCCCTTTAGTACCGGTTCTTGGCACGAACCGGTACTAAAGGTCGTCCTACATAAACCCTTCATCCACCCGAGCTCGCTCTGTTCTTCCCCTTTCCCCTCTCCTCTCTGTTCTTCCCCTCTTCCTCTCGAGCTCATCACACATTTTGCCCAAAATTTGTCAAGATTTGAAGGCCCCCATCCATTCAAATGATCACAAAGGTTAGCAACTTTGTCGTTTCATCTCTCATTGCTAGATTAGCTCTTGCAATGCTTTATATAGTGATTAATTTGTGAGTTTAGTAATTTGGGAGGATATATATATATATGTGCTAGTATTTGATTTATATGCAATTTGAGGTCAAAAATAACACTTAGTTTGCATATGTAGGTGTGGTTTACTTAGTGCCTTCTAAATCTCCATCGTAGCCACCGTCGATCGCCCGCACCGTCCCGTCGCCGGCACCACCTTGTGGTGAGCCTCTTGTTCATGAAATTTTATATAAAAATTGATGTTTGTGTGATTTGGATATATAGTTACTCGTATAATTATCTTACCCGTACGTTGTTTGTTATACATATATAGTGCCATGGTTTTGATATCCGTCCCCGTCGGCCCTAGTCCTTGTTATGATTCGGATGTGGTATGTATATTCTCTTTTAAAACTAGTTGCATTTCGTGTTTATGACAAATTATGCCCATCAAGTTGACATAGAAATTTTTTCTAGGAGGTATGTGAACCGGAAATTCCAACCGACCCTATTGCCGAGAGGTTAAATTTAGTTGAAAGAGAAAACAAGTACTTGAAAGAAAAATTGAAAAGAATTGAGGGGGAGAAGATGGAATTGGAGTTGCATGTTGCCGATGTCATCGATGATCACAAGATGAAGATGGAGAAAATGCGCTTGAAGATTAGAAAGATTAGAAAATATGCCATCGATAGTGAGGCTTGGTATCATTATGCTGTTGGATCCATTGTTACCTTAGTTGCGATCTTGATCGTATTTGTTGTTGCATTTAAATGCTTTAGCTAGAGAGTTATTTGTTTGTTGCATTTAAGTGTTGTATGAACTTTATGTATGAACTTGTATTAATTTGGTCTATTCGGTGTTGTGTAATGAAGATGAGCCGGCAATGGATGTACGATGACCGATGCTCTCCCCAGTTCGTTGAGGGCGTGCATACTTTTCTGCTTGCGGCTGAGGCAAACAAGCGGGCGGATGGTTTTATGCCTTGTCCATGTGCTCGCTGTAAGAATGGTCACAATTACTCTACGTCAAGAACCATTCACGTCCACCTGTTTAAGTCCGGTTTCATGCCCCATTATAATGTTTGGACCAAGCACGGAGAAAGAGGGGTTATGATGGAAGACAATGAAGAAGAAAAGGACGACGACAGCTATCCTGGCCATGGGTTCCCTGAATACGATGATACAACAATGGGGGAAGAAGCTGAGCCGGTAATGCGGGAAGAAGCTGAGCCGGCAATGCGGGAAGAAGCTGAAGAAGAAGCATCAGATGAGCCCGTTGATGATCTAGGTCGGGCCATTGCCGATACAAAGAGAAACTGCGCAAGTGATTTGGAGAAGAAGAAGTTGCAGCGCATGTTAGAGGATCACAAAAAATTGTTATACCCGAATTGCGTAGGTGACAACAAAAAGCTGGGCACCACACTGGAATTGCTGCAATGGAAGGCAGAGAATGGTGTATCTGACAAGGGATTTGGAAAGTTGCTGGTAATGATAAAGGATATGCTTCCAAAGGACAACGAATTGCCCGAGAGTACGTACGAAGCAAAGAAGGTTGTCTGCCCTCTAGGGTTAGAGGTGCAGAAGATACATGCATGCCCTAATGATTGCATCCTCTACCGTGGTGAGTACGAGGATTTGAATGCTTGCCCGGTATGTGGTGCATTGCGCTATAAGATCAGCCGTGATGACCCTGGTGATGTCGAGGGCCGGCGCCCCAGGAAGAAGATTCCTGCCAAGGTGATGTGGTATGCTCCTATAATACCACGGTTGAAACGTTTGTTCCAAAACAAAGAGCATGCCAAGGCGATGCGATGGCACAGAGAAGACCGTAAGAAAGACGGAAAGTTGAGAGTACCCGCTGACGGGTCGCAGTGGAGAAAAATCGAAAGAAAGTACGGGAAGGAGTTTGCAGATGACGGAAGGAGCGTATGGTTTGGTCTAAGCGCAGATGGAATTAATCCTTTTGGGGAGCAGAGCAGCAACCATAGCACCTAGCCTGTGACTCTATGTTTGTATAACCTTCCTCCTTGGTTGTGCATGAAGCGGAAGTTCATTATGATGCCGGTGCTCATCCAAGGCCCTAAGCAACCCGGCAACGACATTGATGTGTATCTAAGGCCATTAGTTGAAGAACTCTTATAACTTTGGAATGGAACAGGTGTACGTGCGTGGGATGAGCACATGGAGGAAGAATTTGACCTAAAGGCGTTGCTATTCGTGACCATCAATGATTGGCCTGCTCTCAGTAACCTTTCAGGACAGACAAACAAGGGATACCGCGCATGCACACACTGTTTGGACGATACCGACAGTATATATTTGGCTAATAAGAATGTGTACCTGGGACATCGTTGATTTCTTCCGAGCAGGCATCCCGTAAGAAAGAAAGGCAAGCATTTCAAAGGTGAGGCGGATCACCGGACGAAGCCTCGCCACCGTACTGGTGCTGATGTACATGATATGGTCAAGGATTTGAAGGTGGTTTTTGGAAAGGGTCCTGGTGGACAACCTGTTCCGAATGACGCTGACGGACGCGCACCCATGTGGAAGAAGAAATCTATATTTTGGGACCTGCCCTATTGGAAAGACCTCGAGGTCCGCTCCGCAATCGACGTGATGCACGTGACGAAGAATCTTTGTGTGAACCTGCTTGGCTTCTTGGGCGTGTATGGGAAGACAAAAGATACACCTGAGGCACGGGAGGACCAGCAACGTATGCACGGAAAAGATGGCATACATCAGGGTCATGCAAGCTACGCTCTTACCAAAGAAGAGAAGGAAATCTTCTTTGAATGCCTGCTCAGTATTAAGGTACCGTCTGGCTTCTCATCGAATATAAAGGGAATAATAAACATGGCAGAGAAAAAGTTCCAGAACCTAAATTCTCATGACTGCCACGTGATTATGACGCAACTGCTTCCGATTGCATTGAGGGGGCTTCTACCGGAAAACGTTCGATTAGCCATTGTGAAGCTATGTGCATTTCTCAATGCAATCTCTCAGAAGGTAATCGATCCAGAAATCATACCAAGATTACAGAATGATTTGGTGCAATGTCTTGTCAGTTTTGAGTTGGTGTTCCCACCATGCTTCTTCAACATCATGACGTACGTCCTAGTTCACCTATGCGAAGAGATTAACGTTTTGGGTCCTGTATTTCTACACAATATGTTCCCCTTTGAGAGGTTCATGGGAGTCTTAAAGAAATATGTTCATAACCGTGCTAGGCCAGAAGGAAGCATCTCCAAGGGCCGTCAAAATGAGGAGGTCATTGAGTTTTGTATTGATTTTATTCCTGACCTTAAGCCGATTGGTGTTCCTGAATCGCGGCATAAGGGCAGACTGGATGGAAAAGGCACGCTAGGAGGGGAACAAATAATATGTATGGACGGACATTCTCTCACTGAAGCACACTACACAGTTCTACAGAATTCCGCCTTGGTGGCTCCGTATATGGATGAACACAAGAATTTGCTACGCTCCAAACACCCGGAGCGGTCTGATGACTGGATTACACGTGAACAAACCAGGAGTTTCGCCAGCTGGTTGCAAGCACGTACCATGCATGACACCTCTATTGAAGATGACCTGTACTTGCTGTCCCAGTTACCATCTTCGAATATAATGACTTTCAATGGGTACGAGATAAATGGTAATACATTTTACACGATCGCCCAAGATAAGAAGAGCACCAATCAAAACAGTGGTGTCCGCTTTGATGCAGAAACCAAGACGGGAAAGAAAACATATTATGGTTCTATACAGGACATATGGGAACTTGACTATCGACGTGGTTTGAAGGTCCCTTTGTTTCGGTGCAAATGGGTCAATATGACACGAGGCGGGGTAACGGAAGACCCGCAGTGCGGAATGACAACAGTGGATCTCAACAATCTTGCGTATGCAGACGAACCATTCGTCCTAGCCAATGATGTGGCACAGGTTTTCTATGTGAAGGACATGTCTACCAAGCTAAGAAAAAGAAAAGATAAGGATGCGAATGCATCGTACGATGAGCCAAAGCGGCACATAGTTCTTTCTGGGAAGAGAAACATCGTGGGAGTGGATGACAAGACAGACAAGTCAGAAGATTATGAAAAGTTTGATGAAATTGCTCCATTCACAGTGAATATTGACCCGAGCATCCCGTTAAATGATGAAGATTTTCCATGGCTACGACGCAAAGGGACACACGCGAAGAAAAAGTTTCACACCCAAAGATCTGGGATGTGATCAGCTTAACTATCATCACTTTCTTCTGTGTTTCACACCCAGGAAGGAATCTCTGTAATAGTTAGGGTAGCTAGTTATGTGTTTTGGCATTTGAAACGCGAAGAAATTTTATGTGCAAGCAAATTCTTTCATGCATTTACTGATTTTTTCAGCTAAATGACCCTGAAATTGAAAAGCATTTCAAATGAACTCAGAAATGGATGAAAGTTGGCATGGTATCATAATTTCACCCACATAGCATGTGCAAAAAAGTAGAGAGGGTTACCGCAAAAACTGGATGCACTTCGTGTACAAAATGGACAATCTGTTTCGAAGTATCAGGGTTTCGGACGAAAACTCATCCGTTACAAAGGCATTTCATTTTTTAAATAACTTAAGCATTACCAAATTGAATATAATGATAAAACACACTAATATTAAACATAAGAAAAAAGAATCACTGGAAAATGTATTTTTAAAGTTAAGTTATTCACAAACTAGTGATTCACACAAATTTCAAATAATTCAAAATTTAAACTATTCAAATTTAAAAACTACCGGCACTAACTGAAAGTTTTTAAAAACTATCAAAAATATTCACAAAGAAACTCTAAATACAACAAAAAACAACTAAAAATAAATAAAACAAAATAAATAAAGCAGAAAAGAAAAAACTAAATGAAAAAGCCCACCTACCGGGCCACAGCGGCCTGCATACGACTAGAAACCCAACCTGTTGTTGGGCCAGGATGCAGGCCCGCAAGCCCAATAGGCCCCACAGGGCAGAGTAGCAGAGGTAGGTCCAGAAGGCCTGCTTTAGAGAGGAGCTCGAGACAGCAATGGCGATGGGGCTTATAAGCAGGTGTGAGCGCCCTTCGGCTAGCGAGGTGGGACTAAACTTCTGCGCCCCTCGCCTGGCAGCGCACACCCTTTAGTACCGGGTCGTGGCAAAACAGGCCTTTAGTACCGGGTGGTGGCTCCAACCGGTACTAAAGGTGCCTTCTATATATACATCACTTCGAAAAATTTCATTCTCCCCCTCTGTTTCTTCCCGCCGTCGCCGCCCCCGTCCTACGTCGCCCCCGTCGCGCGTCGTTGCCGTCGCCGCCCCCATCCTCGTCGCCGCCCTCATCCCCGTCGCCGCCCCTGTCCCCGTCGCCGCCCTCGTCTCCGTCGCCGCCCCGGGCCCGTCCCCGCGTCGCCACCCTGTCACGCCCCGGGCCGTCGCTCTCCCCCTCTAACCCCTCTCCCTCGCCCCCGGTGGCCACCATGGGCGCCGCCCCTCCCCGAGCCCATACACACACACAAGCATGATGAACACACACACACGCACATTTCCTTAAGTTAATTAGTGTATACGTATTTTGTATGTTTAATTAGTTTAGATTTTTCAGATTATTATTTTTTCACTAGTATATATGTATGAATGCATGTTAGATGGATATAATTAGTGTTTAATTAGTATGGAATTTTTTTATATAATGTTGTTTTTCTGTTTTTAATGGATGTATAGAAGTTGTTTTTTCTGTTTTTAGTGTTAGATGCTTAATTAGTACGAAATAGCATATAGAATTTTGACATATGCAATGATAGCATAATTAGTGTTACATTTGCATATAGTATTTGTTGTCGACGATGCCCGGCCCGCATCCTCGCCGTCGACCCGTTCGCGACGACGTCCTGCTTCAGAGGACCCATGTCCGGGACTGGGCTCCGCCGGGCTGGCACTGGGAGGTGCTACCTTCAGGGGCGCGACGCTTGGTGAGGAACCCGGCCCCGGGTCCCGTCGTCGACCCTCATCTCCTTTGGTGGCATTCGCGTGGGCCACTTTCGGTGCGGAGGGAGCCGGCCCCGCCGGAGGTGGTACGTCGCCGTGTCAGGGAGGAGGACGAGCACGTCCATCGCTACATGGCTGCTATGGACGTCAGGTTCTCCAATACCTGGCAGGTTCTTTGGGGAGATCACCCCAGCTATGATCCAGTGATGGTTCCTTCACTTTGGTTGTCCACCGCCTAGATTACTCTCTAGTATTCGATCTTTATTAGCTAGCTAGCTAGCTAGTGATGTATTCGATATATAATATTCGAGATGATTTATTCAAGATTATATATATTATTTGAGACGATGTATTCGAGATTATATCTATTATTCGAGACGACGTATTCGAGATTAAATCTATTATTCGAGACGATGTATTCGAGATTATATCTATTACTCGAGACGATGTATTCGAGATTATATCTATTATTCGAGATTATACTAAATTGTTTATATTTCTTTTGGCATAGTTAAATAAAAGCTATGGCGGACAATACCGACAAAGAGAGAGAGAACAGACCATGTTCGATATCATACGTGGGCCAGATGATGATCAGAATGAAGAAGATTTTGACGGCTCCGAATTTCTAAACAACACCGGAGAGGGTGATATGATATTCGATCGCGGCGACCGAGAAGATGAAGTCATGAACTACGACGAAGAACATGTTGATCCTGAAACAACAAACACCGGCGAGGTATATATATTTATATAAGCAGGAATCTGGTGATCATCGCATGTTTTAAATGAGTTGAAGATATATTAACAAATCGATCTTTCTTCTTTCAGCCATCCAGATCGAGCAAATCTTCAGGCAAAAGGACGAAACGAGGCCCGAACAAAAAGTTGAAGGAGGGCGTAAAGTACAATATCGAGGCATTGAAACCTAATGGCGAACCATTAGCGTCTAAGAAGATTGCGGACAAGTTCGTTCGTCAGTGCGGAGTTCTTGTGAAGGACCAACTCCCGATCTCCCTTCAAGAATGGAGAAAGCCAGCAAATCCACGTCCAAATGTTACTTTTGTCGACGAGAATAAAAAAAACTGCTTTGGGATACTCTCATGGAACATTTCACCCTAGCAGATAATTTCACAGAAGCAGATGTGCGGAAAGTCAAGGACGCTGCTTTTAGGAAGATGGCGGTTGCATTCAAGAACCACAAGAGAACGACGTGGGAGAAGTACGTCAAGGGAGGAAGGAAGACTCCAGTATTCGAGGGGATACTAGAGAATCAAAGTGCTCATTGGGACGATTTCGTGAAATTCAAGGATTCAGAATTAGCTAAGGAACGGTCGAGAATAAATAAGAAGAATGCCGAAAAAAAGGATAAGTTCCATAAGCTGGGGCCAGGTGGCTACGCGGTGGCAATGCCTAAGTGGGATAAGTCTGAGAAAGAGATGGAGGATGCAGGTGTCACTCCAGTTACTAAGAGCTGGCCCCCCAGGTGCAGGACTTGGTTCTATGCGCATGGGGGGGAGTTGGACCCGAAGACAGGCAATGTTTCGACGAAGGCATATCTGAACGGAGCCGACGATGCACTACTTGTTGCAATAGAAGATGCTCGATCGGGGGTGTTCCAACCCAACAGAGAGAACGACGAGCTTACGCGTGCCCTGGGAAATCCTGAACACCCGGGAAGAACACGAGGCAAGGGCGCTCTTCCATGGTATGAGGGGTTTTCGGACTGGAACGCCGACCACAGAACCCGTGCGAGAAAGAAGATTGCGGAGGAGAAGAAGAGGAAGATGGAGGAGGAGCAGAGGAAGCGGGACTATGAACGCCTTCAAGGCCTAGAAGCAAGTCAAGTGGAATTGGCAGCTAAATTCCAGCGGCAGCAGGAGCAGATCGACTCACTTAGCCAGCAAAGGGGGTCTCAGCATCTGCAGCAGCTAGCGGATGATCCAGCATTGGATACCACCGCCCCATCCATGCCGAGAAGCAGCGTGGGTTCCGCCCCAGACGACGCAGTAGTGCTGGATAGATACCCCGTGTATGACATCATGGAGAACACTAACTGCGAGCTACACTTCAAAATGAAGAACATATCCATGAAGGTGGCGGACGCCGTTGCTTTTTCAAATTTCCCTGAGGCAACCTTCCATTGCAACCCGATTCCAGCGGGCTATGCTCGTGTCTTTGTTGATGAGGTGGTGGACCCATATTTGGAGCTACAGCTTGACATTCCTGGAGGTGACGACGAGCATACATTGGGAGAGGCCATACATCGTGTCATCCTATGGAGAAAGAATTGCATCATCTTTCGAAGGCCACCGACACTGCGTCACCCGACTCCTCGTCGAAGTCCGCCACCGAGTCAGCAGACTCCCGCTCCTCCAAGTCCACCAACGCGTGAGGCCACTCCTCCTCCTCCAAGTCCGGCAAAGTGTCAGGCCACTCCTCCTCCAAGTCCGGCAAAGTGTCACGCCACTCCTCCTCCTCCAAGTCCGGCAAAGTGTCAGGCCACTCCTCCTCCAACTCCGACACAGCGTCAGACGTCCACTCCTCCTCCAAGTCCGGCACAACCTCAGGCCACTGCAAGTCCGGCACAGCTTCAGGCCACTCCTCCTCGTCCAACTCAGCTCCGTCAGCCGTCTCCGCCGCCTCAGCAATCGCAGATGAGACACCCCGCAGCTATGGTGCATAGCGGTACGAGTCGAGGTCATAGTACAGGAAGTACAGGCGGAGGCAAGCGATATAAATATGGTCCAAACCTCACTACTCCTCTTCCTGTGAGGGCTTACGACAGGACCGAGGAGCAAACCAATGCCATAGTGCAGGCAGAAGTCGACGCCCATTTTGGACCGAAACCGCCACCGCCGCCAAGGGAGAAAGTGCCTGTGGAAGTAGTTGACCACTTCATTCGTATGGCTCAACCACCAGCTCCTAAGCCTGTTGACACAGACTATGAGCGCCACATTAGGAAGTTACATCGACGACGTCTACAGAAGGAGGCGAGCTCGAGCTCGAGCAAACAACAAGCAGCTGTCAAAAAATGCGGGAAAACCGTTGCCCAGCTGGGAAAACAGGCGGCGCAATCGATCGCCCCGCTTGTTGTGCCGCCAACAACACGTGACAGTACGCGCGCCCAATATTATTGTGGCCAAACAGTTTACGTTCCCGAGGTGGGCGATGTGGTAATAATCCAGGAGCATATAATGCAGGCTGAAGAACTCAAGATCACTGTTGGACAACTCCTCGAGATCGAGGACATGCCTGGGATTACAGAGGAGGAAATAAAACGGAAATATGTCCGGGGCCAACCTTTGGTCGAGCCAGAAGATGTCAACAAGCTCCCAACGAGAATGTATGAATTGCATCAATGGTACATGGACATTACCAAGAGATCCGATCAAGAGTCCCTCATGGTGTATGTCAAGAAGGATGATTACTACCATGAGAAAGCTGTGGCCGTTGAGTATCCTGAACTGTTTCAGTTATACAATTAAGACGCACTCGACAAATCTATCGTCAGTTGCTATTGTCTGTAAGTGATTTCTTTCTGTAATTTAAGTCTCAAGCTAGCTGTAGTGATCCTTTTGATCAATCATTACCTGTAATTATCTTCACTATATTCTTTTCTATGGTATAATGCAGGATGAAGATGTATGAAATGAGAAAAGGTGGACGCTATGGCATTGGGTTCATTGACCCAAACACCGTTAATGAATACACATGGAAAATAAACAAGCATCATGAAAAAGAGGTATAGGACAGCATGCTAGAGTTCTTGAAGCGCCTCAAATACAATGAAGATATACTACTTCCTTACAACTTCCAGTGAGTCACACTTTCTTGTACTACAAATTCTCTGTTTTTGCCTACTAGCTAGCTAGCTACATGTTTTTGCTTACATATGCCCGCTTAATTAAGACATGCAAACGTGTGTGCATGCATATTTCACTGGATCTTGTGTATCATTAAAGTTGACGCCGGAACAGTTGAAATACTGGACTCGCTACTCAAAGCAAATAGTGACTATAACATCTTGTTTGGGATAGTCAACAGGTAATTTCAATCATTATTAACTATATATCTCGGCCTATTTAGTTCGTCATTTCATGATATGAACTATTTAATAACCCTTTTATTCATTTTCTTTGTCGGCGTGCAGGGCTTGGGCAAGGTTCATCAGCGTCACGGAAGGCAAATGGAAACCAAAGCTGAAATGGTTTCGATCCAAGGTAAGTAATTAAGTAGTACTAGCTAGCTAGCTAGCTAGCTGCCATCTCTTTAATTATCATGCTTGATTAATTATTATCTGATCAAATTAAATTCTATTCTCGTAATAAAGGCCCTGAAGCAGGCACAGGGGACTGATCTATGTGCATTCTGCGTTTGCGAGAACATTCGCATGATGGCGTCCGAAAGGAGCAGATCTCAAAGACACGAATGGGTACGCTTGTCAGAACACTATTCACAATTTTTACACCATTATCGATATCTAGTCACACAACTAATACACATGCATATTGATCTCCTTCTTAACAGTTCAAAGAGGTGCAGGACAAGCTCCTAGAAACGGAGCGCGTAGAAGCACTTCAAGAGGAAATAGCGGGATTTTTGCTCGACCAGGTCATAAATCCGAAGGAGAATACTATTACCCGCTACCACCCCCATCGACCAGGTCATGAACCACTTCCAATTGTCATCGTGCTCCGAAGGCACCAATTAGGCTAATGCCACTGGCTCCGAAGGCAACATGCATATGTAGGAGAAATTGTATATAGCTATACATGTGTGTATGTGTGAATTAATATGGTTTGTGAGACATTGATGATATATATATGATTGGTTCTACTAGAAATTATATATATATATATATATATATATATATATATATATATATATATATATATATATATATGCATAACGTGTACAATGTGTAGTACCGTAAAATACCAGCAAACGAAAAAGAATTAAAATGGAAAACACAAAATTAAATGAAAAAAAATCATAAAACCAAAAACCCCCCAAACATTTTAATACCGGTTGGTGTTACCAACCGGTACTAAAGGGCTCCCAGCCCCCAGAGCTGGCTCGTGCCACGTGGTTTCCCTTTAGCACCGGTTCGTGCTGAACCGGTACTAAAGGGGGGGGCTTTAGTGCCGAAACTTTAGTGCCGGTTCCTAAACCGGCACTAAAGGGCCTTACGAACCGGTGCTATTGCCCGGTTCTGCACTAGTGGTGGCAATTCCTAGACGATGTTGACCCATACCAACTACGAGGACTAGGCCCTACTCATGCAGGTGATACTTGAGGGGCGGCATCTCTGGCATGCGATCTAATGGGGACCCCCTCGGTCCGCGAAGTGGTCCAGACCACCGTATTCCGGCAAATCCCAGACAAACTTGTGGGAGTTATATCGGTCTCCGGACATCCAGTAGACCAACCAAAATTAACCACGTGGTCCTCCGCTCTTTTTTCTCACATGCAGGTTGCCCCTCTCTTCTCTCTCCTCGCAACCGGACACCATACCATAAATCCCACCACACATGCACGGGATTAATTTGTGAATAGCTTTGGATGGCTCCCAATGGGATTTAAAAACGGACAAATACCGGAGCCATTTGCCCTAAACTGTATTAAAGAAAAAGATAGATCCTACTCCCTCCGTCTAGGTGTGTAAGTCATCTTAGGCTGCGCACCGCGACCAAGGTGGAGGGGAAAACGAGAGAACTTAATGTTTTTTTGCTAATTAATAACATTGCATGCAATGAACTGACCACTGCATGTCGTGTTTGTTGTCTCAAGTCATTTGAAGCATTCATGGCTCACATCTCTTATTGGTTGATATGTCACGAAACAAGAAACGAGATGAGAGTTAATGTACCGCGCCTAAGTGTTTTAGAAATATTTGGTTTTCGTAAAATGACTTACACACCTAGAGGGAGAGAGTAACATGACTTGTGATCAAACCATGGTCTATATGCTACTATTTATAGTAGCATTTTTTTCTCTTTATTTCTTAGTGGCTGGATAGGTTTATAAAAAAACTTATAGTATGAGTTAGCAAATAAGCCACGGCGGGGCACTTGTCTGACCATAGTCTGGGTTGTGTCCGACTGGTGTATGGCTTGGCCATCGTCTGGGCATAGTCCGACTGGTGACTAGGGTTAGTCTGACTTGTGTCTAGGCTTAGTCCAGCTAGTTTACGGGTGTGTGCATGTGCGGTGAGCTTGCTGGACGCGAGTCCGTGGCCGCGCCCAGTCCGTGGCAAGTGTGTGTGTGTGCGTGAGTCTGTTGGCGAGAGTAGCAGGAGGTTGCCTGGTGATCGGGTGCAGCCGGCTGCGTAGGACGCGTTTGTGCGCGTCCACGCTTGCTGACCGTGGGTGTGGGAGAGTGGAGTGCGGCATGGTGCGTACGCACACACACGTATAAGTCTTCCTCCTTTGTACTGGTTCAGCTGTGGATTGAGTTCGTTCTCAAGGAAAGAAACGCCGTTCGAGCGGCGGTGGCGTTCATGCGCCGGCATCTCCGTGTCCACCTCATATCCCTTATTCCTCTTCAGTCCGTTCCAGAGAGAAGTGAGCTGCGAGAGCGAGAGGGCTAGCTAAGGCAAGGAGCGGCAACAACAGTAGACTCCCGTGACTTGGCAGTTGGGAGCACGTTAACGACACAATCCATTAGATCGCTAGGTAAGTTCTTCCATGCAAATGCTCATTCAAAATAGTGGGATTAAGACATTTCTCTCATGTGTGAAATTATTGCAGAAAACAATGCAAATAAAGGAGTACAAGACATCGGTGCTACGAATAAGCGCACATGTGCTGTCTACACAGTTAGTAGGCACAGAGTTAACATGAATAGAGACACCCAAAATATCACATCGGCGTACAGCAAAGTTATATAACAATGAAAATATACCATGGTGGAGTACAAAGAAAAAAACTCCTAGCCAATGAAAACAATGATCAAAGATGCTATAGAATCGTGCAACTCACGTTCTATACGAGCGCGTCCACACGCACCCACACGCGCGGCGCGTGTACGTGCACACACACACATCTCAAGCAAAGCAAGGTGGGTTCTCCAAAGACAACACTTTCTGGAAGAAAATGATGCTCACCAGATTCCGCCACCGACTTTTTTTTGAAAGATCCAGCAAATTGCTGGCTTGATTCAAATTTAGCAGAAAGCAATGGAAGAACAACATGGTGAAGATCCGAAGATCAAAAAGAGAAAGAAAAAAAACTGCAGCCCTAATAGCTGCAGAGAGCTACACCCACCACAAACAACATGACTACACAACCGAAGCACCTGTCCTAAGCTAAGCATCACCACCGCGTCTCGAACAACGCCGATCACCTCCAAAGACAGCAGCAGCTCCCACTACAACTTCCCTCGCCAACGCACCATCCACCCAGGAAGCAGGGGGTAGATGGCAGGACCTGGTCAATCGCAGGAAGAGCTTCGTCTTTGACTCATCGATGATGTCGTACATTGCGCCTGGAGCTTCACCTTGAACAGCGGCGAGCACCAGAGGAGCGCCACAAAGAGCTTCCCGGAAGTGTCTCCAAACGTGATGCTCCCAACAGAGGAACGACGTCAAACACGCCGCCATCACGCCGATCCAACACCGGACCTAGGATTTCGCCCGGAGACAAACCACCATCCGAGCATGAGAAAGATGCCGACACACCTCAGGTGACGCCTTCAAGGAGGAAAATGACACCCACAGGCGCCATCGCCACCGGCCTCTGGTCGTGCAGGACTTTCGTCCATATCGCCGCACACCTTCGCTCGTGCCCACAGAAGCTCGTCTATGTAGTCTCGCACCGCCACCGCCGCAGAACCTAGTCGTAGAAGCCATGGAGTCGTGGTCCACCCTGCCCACGGCGAGCCTACAGTGACCAGATCAGTCCCTGCATCCCGCATCTATCACGGCCGGAGCCGTCTGCTCCAGCATCATAGGACCAGCGCGCAAGGCCGGCGCGCGTCAAACATACCACGGATATGGCCAGGTTCGACCAGATCCGGCCGCCACACGCCGGAGGGGCGCCGCCCCGCCAGCCCGCGCAGAATCCGAGGCACCTCCACGCGCCCTGGCCTGGCCGCCACCGCGCCTGGCCGCGCCCGCGCGCGCCCCCGCCTGGCCGCCACCAGGCCAGGCCGAGCACCACGCCCGCTCGCGCCTGGATGAGCGCCGCCGCCGGCGCCAGATCCGCTCACCTGGCCGCCTCCGCGGCAGGCCACTCCACGTCCTCGCCGGCGCCAGATCCGTCCTCACCTGGCCGCCCCCACGTCAGATCCACTCGCCTGCATGCCATACCTGGCCATGCGCGCCACCACGGGAGCCGGACGTCCCGCGCCGCCCGCGCCTCGTGGGGACCCCGCCGCCGCCGACGCACGCACGGGCTTTGCCCGGCGCCGTCTCCTGGCGGCGGCGAGGGAGGGGGAGGCGAAGGTGTGGGAGGGCGACGGGCTGGGGTTTCGCCCGGCCGCTCGCGGGAGCGGTGCGAGCGAAAGCGATTTCACGGGATTTCCTTGGCTTTGCGCCGCCACCGACTTAAAGCCTAGCTTTAATATGACACAAAAATGAAGGATTCTACTCTGCCCTGTTCCCCATTGAATACATCATAATCCGAATAATCCCAAAATGCAGTCCACCGCACAATGACCGCCTTTGCCGCATTGGAAGCAATAGAATTTCTCATTCTTCCTTGGACCTTTACCGATATGATCCACCTCGGATGTGTCAATAGATGTGCCCTGAACAACAGCCTGCACGATGAAACCTTCCATCGGCACCGCCGCCAACGCTCCAACTGCCGCCGTGGCAGTCGGCGCTGGCTGAGCAATAGCCGGCTGCAGCACTGCGAACCGCCGGAGATGCCACCGGTGGAGCAGTAGCCCCACGGGGGCCGGCATCACCTCTGTGTTAGGCACACAACCACCTGGACGAGTTGGAGGGTCACGACTTCGTTCCTGTCCCATCCGACCCTAACGGTTTCCTCCCCGGTGCCCAGCTCTAGGCACTCAAGCCGCACCACGACGCGGACCACAAGATCCTTCGATGAAGGTGCCATCCGGCACATGGAAACCACGGTCGCCGCCATAGTTCCAGTTATCTCCGAGGCCGCGGGACAAAGGACCTCTGTATGTATATCTCTATGCCCCATAGCCGTCGTAGACTCGTAGTACCAATCACCGCCACCGAATTGTCCTCCAAAGCACGTTCGATCATAGCCAAAGCCCCCGCGGCAACGTTAGCCACCATGCCACCCACCGTCTAGAGCTGCAGTGCTGCCCGCCCGCCGTACCAGCCTCCATCACGAGCACGACGCGTGGCCTGCCCAGCTGCTCCGGGCCCTGTGCAAACAGCCACTTCCTGTTGACTATGCACATCCGTGCGAGTAGGCAGAGCTTCCGGCAACAATGCTACACATACGGAATTCCTGCTACGGAATCCCCTTACAGACTGACGTGGAGCACTCATGGGGATGAGGTTGAAATCACGATGTGGGGTCATGCTGAAATCAAGGGATGGAGTTGGCGCGTACGTCCAGTCCGTAGGTTTTATTCCGTATGTGCTACACTTACGGAATAAAAACTACTAACTGGACAACTCCGGTCGCGGCGCCAATTTTACCTCTCACAGCCAAGCTACATGTCCATGGTAGATTTTTCCTCTCACAGCCAAGCTACATATCTGTGGTAGATTTTACCTCGCACAAAAAACACTGAGCTAGGGTCAACCACTCATCTTCCATAGCCGTACCATACCATCTCGGCCATGGGCATGTGCAAAAAGTATATAAACTAGAGATGCAAGATAATAACATTGGTATGGAGCAGCCCATGGGTATCAACCCAATGGTACCGCACCACCAGGTGGCACATGGGGGTGTCACAGATGGGATCCTTTCACTTTCAACTATAATTTGTTACGATCTAAGATAATAAGCTCAACCAAGCCATGTTTTTTGTTGTTGTTAAAGATCAGCACGCCAAGGTTATCACCAGGTTCTCCTATTTACATGAACTCGCTGGAAGATGTAATCGACCTTCAGACACCTATTGGCCTAATGGAGTCAAATGGTTTAAATATTCCATTAGATACAAGAATGTGTAAAAAAGAAAAAACTAAATGAGTTCACTCGAATTTGAAACGATTAATATAATTGAAGACCAAGCTTAAAGTAATAACATCACGTGATATTTACATACAGAATTGGAGACCGTCATTATTTATAAGTCGTTCTGTGTATGGAAAGGACTTAGAATATTGATCCCAGACAAAAATTCTCACCAACCAGACCATGCACAGCATAATAAAATAAAATAGGATTATATTTGTCTGTGTATATATACATGGCCATCGGCCAGGTGCATTCTCCGTGTCTCACTAGAGTGAGCACTGAGGTTCAGCCTAAATTCACCTGCTGTTAGCAACGACAATCATAGAATCAAGAAACAAATGTGATGCCAACTTGAGAATGGTAGGAATCGAGAATGAAACTCTTCAAATGTTAGCTGCTCTTGTACAACACCATTCTCTACTCTCCATAAGCTCGACCTTTTCTTGTGCACACAGGCAGAAGTAACACGCCTTCAGAAAATACCGTACCTCCCAGTACCCTTAACCTTGAAGTTCGTGGTGTATTCCTTTCCTTAGAGTTGGATCCTCTTTCAAAGTTTTGACTTAAAATATGGGGCAGGACATCCTATCCATCTGATTTCCTTGTCAGCTGGATAATCTCGAGAAGCAAAATTTTCAAAAAGGGACACTTTATTACTTGAAAGTTTTAAGCATTACACACGGCCTCTGCATAACTAAGATGTACACAGCCAAATGAAGTCTTCACGCACAAACGAAAATAAAAAAGAAAAACACAAAGAAACATGTAGAGAGTCCGTATAATGCCTAGTGAAGGTGGGCCAATCCTAAGATCATGGTGCGACCCATGTTGGGTAAATGTATCTATCGCCGTATCCTTCAACATGCACACACCTTCGCAAACAGGTCTCGATTCTCCACACGTTGTAGAGAGGACCATAAACAAAGAATCATGATACATTTGTAGATAACCTGCATTAGAGAAGTACTTTTATCATTAAAAACCTTATCATTTCTAAAACTGTGATCTATCCCATATAATCAGTTGCCAAATACATTAGCAACACTACAAGGAGTATACAAGCCAGAAGCTATCTGGCTGATTGACCATATAGAGCGAGCCAATTTGCATTGAAAGAATAAATATTTTATTGTCTCATCGTGATGACAAAGGACACATTGCGGACTTGCATGTAAATTCCTTTTAATAAGGTTATATATCTTTAGTAAGAATGACTCCGCGATGAAGATACCATGCAAAAAGATTATTCATAAGAGGTATCTTCATCTTTCAATTCCCCTTGTTATTATCAACTGGCACATCAGACTGGATTAATGCTCTATACATAGACTCCACTAAGAATTGTCCATTCTCATGTAGGTTCCATCGGAATACATCAAATCCATGTGACAATTGCACCGTGGACAACCGCTGGAGAAAAATGTACCACGATTGAAGTCTAGGTCCAATTAAATCTCGAGAAGCAAATTGGCACCAATTAAATCCCTGAGGTCGGCTCCTAGCTGTGCTCTCCTACCTGCTGGCCATAGCCTGGATCTCGCTGGTTGCTCAATATTTAATTGGGGAATGGGCCCTCCGAGCCACAATCCTGAAGGTCCATGCAGTTGCTTTTCACGCTGGTTTGTGACGTGTAAGGAAAATGTGTGAACCTAGGAAGTTCTGCGCTGGAATGGCAAACAAGACCTCACGTGTCATCGAACACCAAAATCAACGCGCTAGCAGTGTTCACGGGGATGGTGGTAGATGGGCTGAAAACGACGGATTTGTCTGAGCATTGCATGCTGGTAACGAGCTTAGGTTTCTCAAGGAAGGGTGACGTGTCCATGAGCTAGGTGTTGATGATGAATGTAATTCAACATCTACTTTCATTTCTCTGAGATGAACAAGATATAGACTTCGAATTTTATAGGTCAACAAAATATCAAAGTTGCAATGTATAATATACAAAATTAGGATGCATACATCTAACATAGAAAAAGGATGCATAGATCCCAATCTAAGTAGTGGGACAATAGTAAGAAATGTGATGGACCACCATTCCTTTGGCTAGATTGCGACATGTACTTAGAAAACTCTGGTGGCCGCAAGGCTCCTCCCCCCTTCGCTCGCTCGCATCGGCTGGCGCAGGACGGTCAAATTGAGTAGAGGCGCCGGGCTCGCGTGGGGCGAGGCGGCGCTATGGTGGCACTACTGGCGGCAGTGTTCGGTGACGGCACATTTACGACATGGGTTTGCACGCGCGGTGCAGAGGTTGAGGAAGTGCAAGATCTGGTGGTGGCATGCGTCGCTGGCTTCCGGTGGGATCCTCCTTGATCCGCCGCCTAGACGTTGGTGACCCGGCTGGGTTGCTGTTGCTCCGAGGGCCTGGCTGGGTTGCTGCTATGCTCTGGCTGCTCTTCTCGATCTTCCTCATCGCCGGATCAAGAGGGCAGAGCCCCCATGGAACTTCCTTCCCCATAGGTCTCGGTGGACGGCTAGGCTGCCGGATCCGAAGTAGACGGAGGTTGGCGTTGTAGGATTGGGAGCAGAGGAAACCTTGTTCAGCTATTTCAGCACGGCAGCGGCGATGTCACTTGGCGGGATTACCCTCCATGGAGGCGAAGCCGATGTCCCTCCTATCCACACCGACCCCCTCCCCGAACGAAAGTCCTAAACCCACCTTGGATTGGGCAGCGGTGACATCATCCGCGTCGTACTCTCCATGGAGGAGCTATATTGGGAGGTTGTTGTCGATGGTGGGCTCCGGGTGGCAAGGACACGATGGCGGATCTAGGATGGGTAGTAAAGCCACTAGTAGAAAAAGGGTTAAATGTGAAGCACATTAATGCCGGTTTGAATTTGAGTCGGCACTAATGTGACCATTAGTGCCGGTTCCAACGGCTAGGCGGGCGGGTATCATTAGTACCGGTTCGTGGGTAACCTGTAGTACCGGTTCATGCCACGAACCTGTACTAATGAGGCTGTGTCAGGCTATGGTCAGTCTGGGGCCCCCACGAAGACCTTTAGTACCGGTTCATGCCATGAACCGGTACTTAGAGTATCTTTGTAAGCTGATTTTTAGTCCCACCTCGCCAAGAGAGAGGCAGTATGAGCGGTTGATAAGCCGTGAGTGCACAGACAATGACGAAGAGTTGCAATGCTCATCTACATGTTGATTAGCTTCAAGCCTTGCGGAATAGCATAGATTGCACTGAGCTATGTGCAGTGCAGTCTACACTATTCCGAATGGTTTGAAGCAAATTAACCAGCATTGCACCTCTTTTTTTATTTTTAATAACTTATTTGAACTCCGGACTTCTTTTGTGTTCAGTATGCAGCATTCAAAGCGACATCATCAATTTCCAACATGTTCTAACATCATTTGTTGTTTTTCGGTCATTTACCTAATTGTTTAGAGAGCTAAATGACCGTGAAATTGAAAATCACTACAAAATCAATTCTGAAAATGTTGAAACTTGGCATGGTATCATCATATCACCCGCATAACATGCGCGAAAGAGTAGAGAGGGTCACGGCAAAAACTGGACGCACTTCGTGTACAAACTGGACAAACTCTATCAGAGTATCAGGGTTTCGGACGAGAACTCATCTGTTACACGGCCACTTCAATGTTTTTTAAACTTATTTGAACTCCGGACTTCTTTTGTGTTCAGTATGCAGCATTCAAAGCGACGTCATCAATTTCTAACATGTTCTGACATCATTTGTTGTTTTTCGGTCATTTACCTAATTGTTTTAGAGAGCTAAATGACCGTGAAATTGAAAATCACTACAAAATGAATCCTGAAAATGTTGAAACTTGGCATGGTATCATCATATCACCCGCATAGCATGCGCGAAAGAGTAGAGAAGGTCACGGCAAAAACTGGACGCACTTCATGTACAAACTGGACATACTCTTTCGGAGTATCAGGGTTTCGGACGAGAACTCATCTGTTACAGGGCCACTTCAATGTTTTTTAAACTTATTTGAACTTCGGACTTCTTGTGTGTTCAGTATGCAGCATTCAAAGCGACGTCATCAATTTCCAACATGTTCTGACATCATTTGTTGTTTTTCAGTCATTTATCTAATTGTTTTAGAGAGCTAAATGACCGTGAAATTGAAAATCACTATAAAATGAATCCTGAAAATGTTGAAACTTGGCATGGTATCATCATATCACCCGCATAGTATGCGCGAAAGAGTAGAGAGGGTCACGGCAAAAACTGGATGCACTTCGTGTGCAAACTGGACATACTCTTTCGGAGTATCAGGGTTTCGGATGAGAACTCATCTGTTACACGGCCACTTCAATGTTTTTTAAACTTATTTGAACTCCGGACTTCTTTTGTGTTCAGTATGCAGCATTCAAAGCGACGTCATCAATTTCCAACATGTTCTGACATCATTTGTTGTTTTTCGGTCATTTATCTAATTGTTTTAGAGAGCTCAATGACGATGAAATTGAAAATCACTACAAAATGAATCCTGAAAATGTTGAAACTTGGCATGGTATCATCATATCACCTGCATAGCATGCGCGAAAGAGTAGAGAGGGTCACGGCAAAAACTGGACGCGCAGTGCAGTTTACACTATTCCGAAAGGCTTGAAGCAAATTAACGAAGCATTGCACCTCTTTTTTATTTTTAATAACTTATTACAACTCCGGACTTATTACACTACACGTCGGCATTTCTTTTTTTAAAACTTTGGTTATAACTCCAAACTTTGACCATCAAGTTTTGCAGAAAAGAAAAAATAGCAGAAAAGAAAAAAATTATATAAAAAACTACTCTGAAATAAATAGAAGAAATTAAATATAGCAGAAAAGAAAAAACTACTCAGAAATAAATAGAAGAAAAAATAAAGCAGAAAAGAAACTTCTTATATTTGCTATTTTTAAATCGTTCACAAAATGACCGTGAAATTGAAAATCACTACAAAATGAACTCTGAAAATGTTGAATTTTGGCAAACTAGATGAAAAACTACTCACAAATAAATATAACAGAAAAGAAAAAACTATACAAAAAACTACGAAGAAATAAATAGAAGAAACAGAAAAGAAAAAAATATAAAAAAATTGGGGCGCTGCCCTGTGGGCCTGCTACGCCACAGGCGTGCAATTACAGGCCCTAAACACTACAAGAAATATGTCAACTTATGACCTTCTATCAGCGACCCTCGAAGAATTGGTCATAAATTTATGACCATTTTAGACCAATTGGTCAAAAGCTGTTCAGGGGGCTTCAAACCCTAAACCATTGCGACAATTTTGGTCAGAAAGGTCGTATTTCCTTACAAGAAATGGTCACAAAGCAAACAGTGCTAGTCCGCTGCCTTATTTCTAGTTGTTAATGACCAATATAGATGGTCATAGCCTTGTAGATTGTGGTGGGTTGTGATGACTAGGCGCCATCTCATCAGTTTTGCCTATGTGTCATGTCCATGTGGCAGTTTTTGCCCTAGGTTGTGAAGCAACCTATATTTCTATCATTCCCAAAATTCCCAAAAAATCTCATAAATTCTTTGGGGCATACCTTCATCAAATATGTAAAAATCCTTCCTTGCCTAGTTCAAAACTAATTCAACAATATTCATTTTCCTATTATGTTCACAACAACACTTTATGAAGGAAGTGCTATTTATATATTCTTGATTGCCCTAGGAATTTTTGGGCACTCTTTCCTATCCAAATCATTACCGCATGACAAAATTCAGCTCCATTTGCCTAGCAAATCTTCCTCGGCAAATTTCCAAAGTTTTTGTCCACCTAGAAGCATTGTGAAGGAAGTACCTTTTTTATATCTCTAAATGACATGAAATTTATACAGTTTCTTAATATGCCCAAATTATCACCCTCCTCCAAATTGCAGCCCAGGTTCAATTTATATTTTATGGCCAAATTGGCACGTTACAAAGCAAGTGTTATATAGACCCCTCCTATTACCCTCAAACTTTTCGGGCACTCTTCCATACCCAAATCATTGCCACATGATAATATTCAGCTCAATTTTCCTAGTAAATCTTTCTCGGGAAATTTCCAAAGTTTCTACCTCGAGAGAAGCTTTGTGAAGTAAGTACTAGCTAGGCTTGCCCAAATGATCTGAAAATTGACCAGCGCATGACCATACCTAAGTAACTTACCTACACCAATTTTGAGCTCATTTCATTCATCCAATCTCTCTCACTAGTTTTCCCAAGTTTCTGTCCATAGAAGAGCATTGTGAAGGAAGTACTACTTTGGCATGTCTAAATGGTATCAATTTTCTACAATGCTTTCCTATGCCCAAATAACCATCCTCCACAAAATTTCAGCTCAATCCATTCATTATTTTGAGCCCAGCTTCAACATTCATATTTTTGTCCAGCGTGGTACTTTGCAAAGCAAGTACCACCTAGGATCCTCCTTTTGAGCTAAAAATTTGTGAAGACATTCTCCTTAGTAGATGATCATCCTCAGCCAAAACTCACGCCCATTGGCCATGTGCATTTCCCGTACCACTAATCAAACACTTGCCTGCTAATTCATGTTTGAGCATCGATCGGTCTTCTCGTGAGAATCTTATGTTATAATTTTCTTCCTAGCACCAACCTGGGGAGTGCCCAACCCACTAGACATGCCTAAGCCGCCCAGAACACATGGCAACATTACGGTCACGCGGTGACCACGCGACGGGCATGCGAGTTTACGCGCTCTAGAGTTGGGGCCCTCGGCCACTACCCAAACCTCGACGTATCACCACCAAACCATGTATTTATGATTAAATAGGTCCTTATGTAACTAGAAATGATTTTTGGAAAAAATCAATAGCAAACTATGAGGCAACTGCAGTTCAAATTTGACCCGCTTCCAACTGAATCGGCGGAAATTTGTCTTTTTCACGAGAGGTGGATCAAAAATTTTTACACCCAACCATTTTGTCAATTATGCATTAAATATGGCCTAGTATTTTATAAAAATGATTTGGTCCAATTTTGCAACAATTATTTGGTAGTTCCTTCACAAAAAAACCTCCTTTCGGGCACTTGAAAAATGGAAAATGGTTATTTCGTCCAACGAAAATGAAAACTTCCTTAGGCAACATTGTTTGCCATTCCAATATGCACCCTTGTGCACAATATGAGATCATTTGAACAAACTATGCCATGAATGTGGCCATAAGATTGATCATTTGGCTTGAAAGCCATTAATCTCCACACGTGATAGCTCGTTTCTGAGAACACTTTTTTAAAATAATTGCCATATTACAAGTTTGTTATTTTTCCCAGGAGCTTGGCCACATATGATGAAACAATGCGAAGGTTTCCCAATTTTTTTTATTTTTTTTGAATTTTTTATGCCCGTTTCAAAATGCGGTCAAAACGGCGGGAATGACCGTTCCTAGCTAGTGGTTGAATCTTGGAATTTTGTTGGTGTTTCTGTGATTAAATAGATACTTATGTACCTAGAAATGATTTTTGGAAAGAATAAATAGCAAACTATGAGGCAGCTGGAGTTCATATTTGACCCGCTTCCAGCTGAATCAGCGGAAATTTGTCTTTTTCACGAGAGGTGGATCAAAACTTCTGACACCCAACCATTTGGTCAATTGTGCATTAAATATGTACTAGTATTTTACAAAATTGACTTGGTACAATTTTGCAACTAATATATGGTAGGCCCTTCACAAAAAAATCTCTTTTCGGGCACTCGAAAAATGGAAAATGAATTTTTCGTCCAAAGAAAATGAAAACTTCCTTAAGCAACATTGTTTGTCATTCCAATATGCACCCTTGTGCACAATATGAGATCATTTGAACAAACTATGCCATGTATGTGGCCATAAGATTGATCATTTGGCTTGAAAGCCATTGATCTCCACACGTGATAGCTCGTTTCTAAGAACACTTTTTTAAAATAATTGCCGTATTACAAATTTGTTATTTTTCCTAGGAACTTGGCCACATATAATGACACAATGCGAAGGTTTCCCAATTTTTTGATTTTTTTTTAATTTTTTATGCCCGTTTCAAAATGGGGTCAAAATGGCGGGAATGACCGTTCTTAGCTAGTGGTTGAATCTTGGAATTTTTTGGTGTTTCTATGATTAAATAGATACTTATGTACCTAGAAATGATTTTTGGAAAAAATAAATAGCAAACTACAAGGCACCTATAGTTCAAATTTGACCCGCTTCCAGCTGAATCGGCGGAAATTTGTCTTTTTCATGAGAGGTGGATCAAAACTTTTTACACCCAACCATTTGGTTAATTTTGCATTAAACATGGCCTAGTATTTTATAAAATTGATTTGGTCCATTTTTGCAACAATTATTTGGTAGTTCCTTCACAAGAAAACCACCTTTTAGGCACTCGAAAAATGGAAAATGGTTTTTTCGTCCAACGAAAATGAAAACTTACTTAGGCAACATTGTTTGCCATTCCAATATGCACCCTTGTGCATAATATGAGATCATTTGAACAAACTATGCCATGAATGTGGCCATAAGATTGATCATTTGGCTTGAAAGCCATTGATCTCCACACGTGATAGCTCGTTTCTGAGAACACTTTTTTAAAATAATTGCCATATTACAAGTTTGTTATTTTTCCTAGGAGCTTGGACACATATAATGAAACAATGCAAAGCTTTCCCAATTTTTTGATTTTTTTTGAATTTTTTATGCCCGTTTCAAAATGCGGTCAAAACGGCGGGAATGACCGTTCCTAGCTAGTGGTTGAATCTTGGAATTTTGTTGGTGTTTCTGTGATTAAATAGATACTTATGTACCTAGAAATGATTTTTGGAAAAAATAAATAGCAAACTATGAGGCAGCTGCAGTTCAAATTTGACCCGCTTCCAGCTGAATCGGCGGAAATTTGTCTTTTTCACGAGAGGTGGATCAAAACTTCTGACACCCAACCATTTGGTCAATTGTGCATTAAATATGTACTAGTATTTTACAAAATTGACTTGGTACAATTTTGCAACTAATATATGGTAGGCCCTTCACAGAAAAATCTCTTTTCGGGCTCTCGAAAAATGGAAAATGAATTTTTCGTCCAAAGAAAATGAAAACTTCCTTAAGCAACATTGTTTGTCATTCCAATATGCACCCTTGTGCACAATATGAGATCATTTGAACAAACTATGCCATGAATGTGGCCATAAGAGTGATCATTTGGCTTGAAAGCCATTGATCTCCACAAGTGATAGCTCGTTTCTGAGAACACTTTTTTATAATAATTGCCGTATTACAAGTTTGTTATTTTTCCTAGGAACTTGGCCACATATGATAACACAACGCGAAGGTTTTGCATTTTTTTTGATTTTTTTGAATTTGTTATGCCTGTTTCAAAATGACACATTTCTTTGACCAATCAGAAGGCAGAACCTCCCTTCCCACGGATCACCCCCCTAAGCCGATCTGAGCCGTCCACACCATACAGATCCAACGTCTCCTAAACGCACGCTGGCCAACCAAACCCTAGCATCGTGCAGCACACTCCCCTCCCTCTCCCTCTCCCAGACCCATGCGATGCCTCCTCCCTCTCCCCGACCCAGATCTCCCTCCCCGACCCAGACCTCCCTCTCCGCCGTCCCAACTCCTACCCCGCCGCCGGCCTCCCCCCAAGCTCCGCTGCTCTTGACCTGCAACGACCAACGACGATGGCCCCTCGTTGCTGCCCCCTCCTTCCCCATCCCGCCGCGGCGAGGAGATCCATTCCCGCCGCCGCCGTTGCCCCCGCCCCCTTCTCCCCGATTCAGACCACATCCTCCCACCATAGCTCACCGCCGGGCCTCCTCCTCCCCTCCTCGCAGATCCAGAGCACAAATCCAAACAGCACACCATTCGCCTGTTGGCTTCCCCCCTCCCTTCCCCTCACGCGCGCGACCTCGTCGTCGTCGTCGGCTCGGAGATCTCGCCTTCCCGCCGGCAGCAGCCATGGACGCCGTCAACTCCGTGGTGGACCCCCTCCGCGAGTTCGCCAAGGATAGCGTCCGCCTCGTCAAGCACTGCCACAAGCCCGACTGCAAGGGTAAGGACCGCCACAAGCTCGCCCGCTCTCCTCGTCTCGGATCTGGTTTGTTTTCGTCCAGATCTGACGCTGATTTGGCGCGCAGAGTTCACCAAGGTGGCGGCGCGGACGGCGATCGGGTTTGTCGTCATGGGGTTCGTCGGCTTCTTCGTCAAGCTCATCTTCATCCCCATCAACAACATCATCGTCGGCTCCGGCTAGGTGAGAACGCGTCTCCTCCGATCCCGTCTCCCTCTTGCTTGCACGGTTTAGTTAGACTTGGTTCCTGTTGTCTCGTGCTGTGATCTGTTGGATCTGCGGTGTGCGCGCCTGCCCCCAGGGATTTTGCGGCTGCAGGCCTGCGAAATTGAGTTCCGTTGACATTCGGCTTTTGAATATGTTGGGTTTTAGCACATCTTCTTAGGAAATTCCTGCTCTGAGCAATATTTAGTATATAAGTTAGGTTTTAGTAGATCCTGCTAATTTCCTAGTTTGTTAGGAGAATTGGGATGAATTCAGGGTAGTCAGCTGTGGGGAACTAGGGGTTGACTCTTGACTTTTAAGTTCGTTTCAGTGTAATTTATCTGACAAGTGCAGTGTTGATCTATACTTTAATGCACCTGTGTTCACGCATGGCCAGCTTTATGTAGCAGTGTCGCCTGTGAACTCAAAAAGGCTTTGAAAATCCTGATTGAAAATGAAGATGGTACTACTGATTCTCAGACCAGGAACATTGTGTTTCCTGAGCTCTTCCAATCCATTTCTTAGAATCCATGCTGGTGGTGTCTTCTACAATATGTGCATTATTCTATTTACCATGTTAGCTATGGCCGACCAGTCTGTTCTATCTGTTTCATGTGGTCGTCCGATATGTGTGGTGCCAACTGCCATTTCTTTGCTAGCTGATGTCAATAGTCTTTTGGTTCATACAGCTTAGTGCCTCATATATGAATGCTCTTTCTGGGTTTTTCAATTTCTCTTCCCCCTATCTTTGGCTGACTACACTGATTATATGCCTGTTCTACACCGATGCTGTTTTTTATGCTGGTCCTATGTCATGGGTGTTAATATCTACTACCTATTTACTGCTTGTTCTACCTATGCTGTTCTACACCGATACCGTAGGGCAACTCATAATGGGCCTATCAAGCATACTAACCTTGTGATGATAGATAAAGAGGTTGATTTCAGTGCCATTCTGATAAATATATTTTTAGCCCTATGAATTGAAAAATGAGTGCTTCTTGGTTGCTTCTGTTGTTGGTCCAGAAGATTCTTGGTGCTTTTAGTGCAGTACTATACTATGCTCCTTGGCACTTCTTGCTGTGTTAACTAAATGGTTTAGTCCTGCGCTTCATAGAAGCAGTTTTAACTAAATGTAATGAACTAATTAAGTGCCTTCTTTTATTGTTGGCTAATCCTTTGGTTTTATATCATGCTACATTCTACTCTCTCCATTCCTAAATATAAGTCTTTCTAGACATTTCAAATGGGCTACAACATACGGATGTATATGATGATATGCTACCACTCTAATAAGTCCAAGCACTATA
Organism: Triticum urartu; assembly: GCF_003073215.2. Classification (NCBI taxonomy): domain Eukaryota; kingdom Viridiplantae; phylum Streptophyta; class Magnoliopsida; order Poales; family Poaceae; genus Triticum; species Triticum urartu. Next base: position 60,963 of record NW_024116645.1, read on the forward strand.
AACCCTATGAACTTAATAATGATACTCTGCATGCTATGAGTAAAGTGCTCTATTTTCTTGCGTCACCTTGTATGGCAGACATACATGTCTTACAAAGTCGTTACTCTTGTTTGAAGCTAAGCTAGGCTACCGCAGTTCCAGCAAAAAGTAGGGGAGCCGCTCTCTTTTTTCTTCACTAATCAATTCTTGTTTGAATGCATATCCTGGGGGTGGTGAAGCTGGGAGCCTTTCCTCCCCATAAAAATACTTTGCTCTTCATTATGAGCAGTGCCCTTATATGTTGGGTTTTGTAGTAATTTCAAAAAATTTCCTACGCACACGCAAGATCATGTGATGCATAGCAACGAGGGGGAGAGTGTTGTCTACGTACCCAACGCAGACCGACCGCGGAAGCGATGACACGACGTAGAGGAAGTAGTCGTACGTCTTCACGATCCAACCGATCAAGCACCGAAACTACGACACCTCCGAGTTCGAGCACACGTTCAGCTCGATGACGATCCCCGGACTCCGATCCAGCAAAGTGTCGGGGTAGAGTTCCGTCAGCACGACGGCGTGGTGACGATCTTGATGAACTACAGCAGCAGGGCTTCGCCTAAACTCCGCTACAGTATTATCGAGGTATATGGTGGCAGGGGGCACCGCACACGGCTAAGGAATAGATCACGTGGATCAACTTGTGTGTTCTAGGGTGCCTCTACCTCAGTATATAAAGGAGCCAAGGGGGGAGGGGGGCGCCGGCCAAGGGAGAGGGCGCAGGAGGAGTCCTACTCCTTCCGGGAGTAGGACTCCCCCCCCCAATCCTATTCCATCTAGGATTTCCCAAGGGGGGGAAAGAGAGAGAGGGGGGCCGGCCACCTTCTCCTAGTCCTAATAGGACTAGGGGAGGGGGAAGTGGCGCAGCCACCTTGGGCTGCCCCTTTCTCCTTTCCACTAAGGCCCATGAAGGCCCATATGGCTCCCGGGGGGTTCCGGTAACCTCCCGGTAACCCGGTAAAATCCCGATTTCACCCGGAACACTTCCGATGTCCAAACATAGGCTTCCAATATATCAATCTTTACGTCTCGACCATTTCGAGACTCCTCGTCATGTCTGTGATCACATCCGGGACTCCGAACAACCTTCGGTACATCAAAATGCATAAACTCATAATGTAACTGTCATCGTAACCTTAAGCGTGCGGACCCTACGGGTTCGAGAACAATGTAGACATGACCGAGACACGTCTCCGATCAATAACCAATAGCAGGACCTGGATGCCCATATTGGCTCCTACATATTCTACAAAGATCTTTATCGGTCAGACCGCATAACAACATACGTTGTTCCTTTTGTCATCGGTACGTTCCTTGCCCGAGATTCGATCGTCGGTATCCAATACCTAGTTCAATCTCGTTACCGGCAAGTCTCTTTACTCGTTCCGTAATACATCATCTCACAACTAACATATTAGTTGTAATGCTTGCAAGGCTTATGTGATGTGTATTACCGAGAGGGCCTAGAGATACCTCTCGACAATCGGAGTGACAAATCCTAATCTCGAAATACGCCAACCCAACATCTACCTTTGGAGACACCTGTAATGCTCCTTTATAATCACCCAGTTACGTTGTGACGTTTGGTAGCACCCAAAGTGTTCCTCCGGGAAACGGGAGTTGCATAATCTCATAGTCATAGGAACATGTATAAGTCATGAAGAAAGCAATAGCAACATACTAAACGATCGGGTGCTAAGCTAATGGAATGGGTCATGTCAATCAGATCATTCAACTAATGATGTGACCCCGTTAATCAAATAACAACTCATTGTTCATGGTCAGGAAACATAACCATCTTTGATTAACGAGCTAGTCAAGTAGAGGCATACTAGTGACACTTTGTTTGTCTATGTATTCACACATGTATTATGTTTCCGGTTAATACAATTCTAGCATGAATAATAAACATTTATCATGATTATAAGGAAATAAATAATAACTTTATTATTGCCTCTAGGGCATATTTCCTTCATTATATAATTAGCTGCTAGGAGTGTTGATTATGTAATGGTTTGGAGTAGTTGAGCATGGCCTGATGCAACATTCATGTTGTTAGCATGTATATATACACTATTACAACAGCTTGTTGATCAAGCGTTTGTTTCTATCTAAATGTGTGCACAGAAGTTCAGTTACCTTCTAAAAAATTATTGGTGCATTTTTTTGTTTCTGTTATGTTACAAGTGTTTTGAATTAAGTCCATAAATGATCGTTGTCCAGTGCACACAGTAGCACTGCAAAATGCAAGTATGCTGATTATTTTTTGAAAACTCTATATATTATTTGTAGCATCTTATACATGTAAAAAGAGAGTTAGAAAATGTGAATTAAGTGTAACCATGAGCTTTGTTTGTTCTTGTACTCTTTGTATGTTCCTGGTCGCCACCACCGACTGCGAGCGGGGGTCCTAGTCCTCTCCCTCGTCGTCCTCGGCGGCGGCATCGCGGCTTGGCGCCATCGCCGTGCCCTGCGTCAACGTCACGATCAGCTTCACGGATCGCCGTCTTCACGGTACACACGCACACATTTCTGAAATCCACAGTCAACAGTTTGGTGTACGCGCTGACTACTGAATCATGAGACATGCGTGTGGTTGTGCTTGTGCAGAGGTTGGTCGAAGAGGGCTGGAGTTCATGCTGTTCCTGCTGTCCCTGTTCGTGTTCCTCTTCGGTACCTCCTAGTTCATCTTCGACCTCATCCTGGTGAGATTTCCATCCAACCCTCCCCGTCCCCATGGTGCTCTTTCTAGTTAGTACTCGTCCGAGAGAGTTGCTTGGAGTAACTATACTCAAGATGCAGTCGCAGTAGGATTAGTTGCTTGGAGTATTTAACAAGACCGAACAAGATTTAACTTGTCAAGATTTAACAATATTTCTTAGTAAAGCTGAGTAGAGTATATATTCTGAACATGAAAGCATAAATATTCTCAGCATAAGTACATGATTAGGAGTATCATGCTTCTGAATATCTCCAAGCTGGATATTTTCATTAAACATGTTTCTGAATACCTCCCATATATATTTCCATTAGTCTGCTTAGTGCATCGCTAAGATTATAAGCATCATTTTCATTGAATCCTGGTTACATATTTGTGTGTACTCAAGTTGAAAATGGGACTTGGAGTAATATGCAAGTTTCATCTTTTCTATTGCAGCGAGTGGGTCGGTTATGCACTGGCAGCATCCTTGTATGAATGAGTATATCGTCTTAACTATCTGGGGACAAAAATCATTGTATTAGCTGAATTTGTGTTATCTTTCTAAAGAACTTGTCCTTTTTTTTGAATGTTCTGTTCATAATATATTGGCTCCAGTGTTTTGATTCTTCTCTTCTGATTCATGTAACAGGGTGATGGCTGAAGGCATGATGATAGTTCTATTGCTGTCCTAGTGTAGCGAAGGTAGCCTAGTCGACTATGGTCGCGTAGTTAGTCATGCCTACAGTTTCATCTGACTGGAGCAAGAGCCCAGTTTGTGCTGATTGTCAATTCTCATTGTGATTGTCCCTATATCTGTGTGACTGATTGTATCTGTATCTGTGTTGTAACTTTGTCATGACAGAAGGAGCCCAGTATATTTGTATGACTGTGATTGATTCTCGCTGTTGTTATTTGAAATATTACTTGTGTTTTTTGTCTGTTCTTATTTAAACATGGTTATTTATTTCTGTCAAATTGTCAAATTGTAATCTGAATAATATGATGCTACCAAAAGGGTCCCACTTTAATAGAACCTGACAACTGGGACCCATCTGACTAGTGGACCCTTCTTTTGGGAAAAAAGAAAAACTAAATTCGTTTAGACAAAAAGGCCACAACCCAACAATAAAAAGGCTGCAATATTGGACTTGGCCCATGAACCCAACCAAAAATTGACACACAGAAAAAAACACAAATAGGCCGAATTGTTGGGCTAGGCCCATGTAGAAAATCGAATTGGACCGGGCTGAATCTTGTGCCACATCAGCTTGCCACGCTGGATGCCTACGTGGCCTGGGGAGGTTGCTAGTGACCAAAACGCCACAGTGGACTTATTTTGGTCATAAACGTTTGCGACCATTCTAGAAGAAAGGTCGCTATAGTCAGTTTACGACGCCCAGCTTTTGACCTTATGTTTTTGGTCACAAAAAGGTCATAAATGGAAATTTGTGACCTTTCAGTGACCAATAGTGGTGGTCATAAGTTGACATATTTCTTGTAGTGAAAGGCCCAGCAGACTCGCATGGCAGCGCGTAGAAATTAGGCCCACAAGCCTGCTATATAGAGGAGTTCAAAGAGGCAGCCGCGGCTGGGCTTATAAACCAGTGCGGCTGTCCTTCGCCCGGCGAGGTGGGACTAAACTTTGCGAACTGCGGGGTGGCAGCGCAAGGCCTTTAGTACCGGTTGGTGGCTCCAACCGGTACTAAAGGCCTGCTCTTCCCGCCTCTTGGCCTGGCCAAAGTTGGCCTTTAGTATCGGTTGGTGGCTCCAACCGGTACTAAAGGCCTCTCCTATATATATAGCACTTACGAAAATTTCAGTTACATCTCCCCACTTCTTCGCGTCTCCAACCTCTTGCGCTCCGCTCCCGTCGTCGCCGCCCGTCGCCCGTCGTCGTTGTCGTTGTCCCCGCCGCCGCCCCGAACGCCGCGCGCCGCCGTCCGTCGTCGTCCCGCGCCATGGTCCCGTATACGTACGTATCTCGCTCTCCTCGCGTACTCGCCGCGCCGCACGCTGTCCGTCGTCTCGTCGCGCGCACCCGGACGGCCGGCCCGTACGCCGCCGCCCCCGCCCCGTACGCCGCCGCCCCCGCCCCGTACGCCGGCGCCCCCGCTCGTACGTATGGGGCGACGGCGTACGGGGCCGCACACACACACACACATACCACACACGCATACACACACACACGTACACACATAATATACGTATATATACACACACATACACACACATACACACACACACACATTTTTTTTTACTTATTTTCTGTTTTTTAGAAAAGTTAATTAGATGATCGAATATTAGATTAATGTCGAATGTTAGATGAATTAGCTAGCTAGATAGAAAAATTGTCGAACTAGAGATTAGAACTATAGTTGAATAATTAATATAACTAGTTTATTTTTAGTTAGAAAATTGTTGAACTAGTTTATTTAGGTATATGAGATTTGAACTAGTTCAATAATTAATACAACTAGTTTATTTTTAATAAGAAAATTTTGGTATCTAAGATTTGATGATCTAATTAAAATATTATTTATTAATGAGTTTTTCTGTTTATTTAATTTTTTATATATTTTGAGTTTATATAAATGTTAGATTAATGTTGAATGTTAGATGAATTAGATAGAGAAGTTAAATATATACAGTAATGTCAATTGTTAGAGATGAATATAGTTAGATATATTAATGTCAAATGTTAGATGAATATATATTTGGCTAGATATAGGTGTTTAATGTTTCACCTATATGAACATAGGAAATGTCATCTGACGACGAAAAAGATTTCATTATGTGCGAACACTGTGAAGACCAGCGCGGCCTGTGCGACAAAAATTTCCTTGTTGATGGTAGGCGCTTCAGCATCAAGCTGGATGAGACATTCAAAGTTGATACAGTAAGTCACTTTGTCAATTATTATTTGAATGCAAAACTTATGCTTCATTTGCTTCAACTTATAATTTTAAATTTTCACCATTCTACTAGCGCATCCCCTGCCATGCAAGAATTTTTGTCTTGGATAAGATAGGTTTTAGTGCTATAGATGATATGGAGGTAAAGAGAGTTTACTTGAAGACGGAGCATGTGTATACTTTCAACGTCAAATTATATAATGGAGACACATACACCTATTTTGAATGCAAAACTTGGCAAACACTATGCAAGGCTTATGCATTTGAGCCTGATATGATTATCACCTTTGATATTCGTCCGGAAGATGATATTGAAGGTAATATAGACATCTGGGTCGATGTGCAAACGCCTCCAGTTCTACCATTTGGTGAGTTTTTCTCAACCATGCATGCATATGTTTATGTCTTTGATACAGTTTATTCAAAAATAGTTGACAACTAATTTGTATTGTCAGCTTATTTCGGTTCAAGCAAACATGTCCGGCGCTTGGTAGATAGGACCTACTACTGCCCCGGGGCTCAACTAAAGTGCGAGGAGATAAGTCATTATGTTTCATGGCTTGAGGATCTTAATACTGTCAAGACAAATTTTTTTCCTGAACTTAGAAATGTTAGTACTCAAAACGTGCGACCAATGGTGATCGTATTGAACTACGGTCACATCTATAATCGAAAGATGGTAAGATTTTAAATATTTGTCCTTAATTAGTGCATCTTTTGCATACATTATTTTTGAAGCTAAACTTTCATTGGTTAGTATATTAATTACTATACGATGTTCTTCAACAGGGACTTCCGATGACAGTTGTGCCTCAGTGGATCGAGACAAAAGGTCGCATGTCAATGGTTAGCTTACGACCAAGATTTCCTACATTGCACATGAGTGCATTCAGGATTTCTGAAAGCGAAGAATGCTTAATAATGAAAGATTGAAGCAAAATTGTTAACGATCGCAGAGAAGTACTAGGGGGCAGCAAGGAGAAGCGCAACCCAAGATTAGGAGACAGATTCATTTGCATGCTCCAGTATGATGAATCAGGAGAGCTATACATGTTCTATGCTATTCTACCTGAGAGGGAGCAGCAGGATCAGTAGCTACTAGTTCATGCTCTTAATTAGTACTTGTCTCATGTCCGTGTCCTGAACTTCGATGTTGGTGATGATTATGTTGAACTTGATGATATCTTTGCTTCTGTTACAAAGTGAATGTTTCCTCTTTAAGCTAGCCAGCGTTGATGATGATTAGATAGTTAGCGGTAATGACTATGATGATTAAATAGTGGTAATTAGACGACTATGATGATTTTTAGCTAGCTACAGTTTATTTATTTATTAATATGCGATGATGATGATGACGACGACTACAACTCATTATAACGTAAGACAATCCTAAATTAAATTGATAACACAAATTTAATTGAAAAATACAAAATAAAATAAAAACCTACAACCATTTAGTACCGGTTGGTGTTACCAACCGGTACTAAAGGGCTCCCGGCCCCCGGAGCTGGCTCGTGCCACGTGGTTTCCCTTTAGCACCGGTTCGTGCTGAACCGGTACTAAAGGGGGGGGGGGCTTTAGTGCCCACACTTTAGTGCCGGTTCCTAAACCGGCACTAAACCGGCACAAAATAAAACACTTTAGTGCTATTGCCCGGTTCTGCACTAGTGAGCTAAGATTCGGCGACGGATGTGTCTAGATGGATGAAAGTAGGGCGGTGGTGTTGTTTGACACTGTCGCGACGTCGACGAATGGCCGACCTGGCAAGGATGATGTAGATCTCTTTCCTAGAGATGGGTAAGTGGTTCGATGGTCATGGCGGCTTTTAAAATGTCTGCATGTGGTATGTGCTTTTGATTTGCTGCACCGGGTGTAGACTCCTGATCTGTCATGCGGGCGGATTGGCGGTGATCCCGGTCCTACATATTAGGAGAGTGATGGCATTCCAAATTACAAAGATTGTAGCTATGAGCGGTGCCTTCGGATTTTTTTAATGCATATTTTCGTCAGACCTTTGTTTAATAACCAATGAAGATGGTTGTGTGCATTTGTGGATGTACAGGCCCGGGTTTGAACCACCTTTTGGAAAACATAATGAGCAAAGACCGAGCAAGGGCCAGCAACTCATCTTTCATAGCTGTGCCATACCATCTCGGGCATGGGCATGTCCAACACTATATGAACTGGACATGCAATAATCATTGGTACGGAGGAGCCCATGCATGGGCATCACATCCATGCTGCCACGAAAGGGGGGAACTGTGCGATAATTCAAGCCAGTGCCCGGGCTCACATGAGCCCGGTGAATAGTACCTCGATTTGAAACAGAAAAAAAGTTTAAAAATTTTCAAATTTTTTTGTGGTGCAAGAAGCTCCTGTGCGTGAACTCCATTCAAAATTTTGTGAAATTTTGACATTCGAGGAGCTCGTGGCAAAAAACAAAAAAAAACAGGCGTGAAAAGTGTGATTTTCAAAAGATTCTCGGACATCAAAAATTTGTCTTTTTTGCCACGAGCTCCTCGAATGTCCAAACTGCACAAAATTTTGCATGGAGTTCCGGAAGCATCTTGCACCACAAAAAAAATTGAAACTTTTTTAACTTTTTTTCTATGTCAAATCAAGGTACTATTCACGCCCAGGCTCATCTGAGCCCGGGCACCAAATCGCCGCACTCAACACTGTGGACATAAAAAAACCAGATCCTATCACTCTCAACTAATTAGTTACAATATAGGATAATAAGCTTAACCATGCCATGGGTTTTCTTTTTCTTGAAAAAGAATTGCATTCCAAGGTTATCACCAAGTTCTCCTATTTACCTGAAGTCAATCGAGGGTGCAATCGACCTTTAGGCACCTATTGGCCTAATGAAGTGGAATCGAGCTAGATCAATACGACAAGATGTATATTGTATTACATGACAAATCCAACCGCGTGTCAATCACATCACCGTCGCGTAATTACCATCACATAACCATCGCGTACGTAAATGATTCAGAATGTATCACAATGGACGAAAACACAATAGTTTTTGCCACCGTCTACGAAGAGAGGCTGTAACTTTCTGAAGATGGATTAGAGCCTCCACCATTTTATCGTTTAGTGTTCTTGGACCTGCATTTGGGTTGTTCATACAAATTGTGCTATCGGACTCCACCATTTTCACTTATGAGTTGTTTTCTTATCTAGGTAATAGGCTTGAATTGTTTAAATGTTTCTTTAGAGACAAGGATTAGTTAACAAAGAAAAAACTAAATGATTTGGCTCCCGAATTTGAAACGATTAAGATAGTTGTCCACCAAGCTTGAAGTAATAAAATCACAGATTCTTTATGTGTAGCATTGCAGAGGGTCACCATTTTATAAGTCGTTCTATGTATGAAAAACCTTAGAATATTGATCATAGATAAATATTCTCACCAACCAGACCTTGCACGGCAAAAGAAAAGTATTATATATGTCTGTGTATATATACATGGCTATCGACCAGGTGCATACTCCATCCTTCACTAGAGTCAGCGCTGAGGTTGAGCGCCATGACTAAAATCTTCTTGACCCACTATATATTAACAACGACGACGTGGGAATCAACAAAAAAATGAGAGTCTAACTTGAGAATGAGAGGAAGAGAATGAAACACTTCGAGCCATCTGGAGACAGCGTAATCATATGTTAGTCTCCCAAGCACACCCCCATTCTCTACTCTCCATAAGCTCAACCATTTCATGGGCACACAGCCGGAAGTAACTTACCTTCAGAAAATACCGTACCACCAAGAACATTGTACCTTGAAGTTCATGGTGTAACTTGAAGATGTGTGGCAGACCATCCTGCCCGTCCAATTTCCTTGTCACCTTGATAATCTAGAGAAGCAAATAGTGGGACCAAATAACACATGCAGATGGCTGCTCGTGGAGAGTGGGATATGGGATGTCGTGCTGGTGCTAAGCCTCTCATCCCGTTGGTGGTTAAGCCGCATCTGGTCACTGTGCGCACCTGAAGTCAGGTCCTAGTTGTGCTCTACAAATAAATTGCTTGCACCCAGCAAAGGCAAGGGGTTGTCAATCTCGTTCTTGGTAGTTATAAGATTAAAAGCAAGTAGTGATATGGCAATGTGGAAAAAAAGTAAACAAGCAAAAAGAGCAATTGTGGGTGTTTTTTATGATGGAAAATATATCCGCGGACCATAGGTTCACTGCTGGCATCTCCTTGATATGGCAATGTAGTGGCATGCTTGCGCTGCTACAGATAAAAATGGTGGAGAAGTCTCCGATGACCCATGGTTCCGCACTAGGCGAGGCTGGAGCGGGTGCTAGTGGGTGCTCCACTTGGTCGTGCGGCCCAGCGTGGCCGCGACTGGCAATGGTCTTGTATCCTAGGCTTCCCTAGGTGGCGTATCTAAAGATGGTGGCCTCTTCATGCACTCCTCGTCCTGCCCCGCCGTCTATCGACCCCGACGGCCTTTGGTTTGCCGGATCTAGTGGCTGGTTGGGGAAGTTGGGGACGGGGATCCTGGATCACAAGAAACCCTTTGCCAGTGGCAACGATCACGATGCCGATGGCGTTGCGCATCGTTCTCCCTCTATTAGGATAAATTGAGGTCAATCCCACCCCCTCCCTCGCGCACGCCTACGTATCATGGAAGAATGCTCAAAATCGGTTGGATTGGGTGGCGGTAATTGTTCGGCATTCTTTTTATTCTAGAAGCTGTCACATTGGGATAGTGGGGCTGAGGTCGGGTCATCAACGTTGTGATGGGCAGCAGCTGGCGGTTGCTCTGCTCCGTTTCATTAATGGTTATTCCGTTAGGCAGCTACTAGTGTGTGCTATGGGTAGAGGTTTTCTTTGTGAGGTGAGGTCACCGTGCTTGCCGCCCGCTCCACGGCAACCTATTGGTCTTCTTCATTAATGCTCGGGTGGTGAGCTGCCCAATCTGCCGATGGTAGGTACTCTCCAGTCATGGGTAAGAGGGCAAGGTCCTTCTTCGGAAGCACAACGGATGTCGTGAGAACAGTGTTTGACCTCATGATAACTGGCGAAGGATGGTCTTACTCCGGCGGTGGGCTTGTCCCATTAATTTGTCATAACGATGGCAAGATATAAGATTCGCCAAGGTCCTCAATGCTCAAGCATGTTCTTGGTGGATTTCAAGCACGTCAGCTATTCTTGAACATCTTCTATGTTTTTGTTATTGACTTTGTTTGCCTTCGTTGTAAGGCTCGGTGTTTTCGTGTTTATCTATAAAGCATGGTAAAACCTTTTTTCGTAATTTGGAAAAAAGTGTTTACTTTTTGGTAGAAAACAATTACTATGTGCTAATTCAATAGTTCTTTTGCGAACTAGTGGCACCAAGCAATACGGTTCCAAGCATAGCTTGCTCTTAGTGGACAGTGGGTTGTTGAACTAGATGACACACAGCGCGTTGCTACGGGGATTGATTGTAATCTATTTTGATGAAATTTATATGAAATTGAAAATAGATATAGTTTTTTTCATGCTTGTTGAGAGAAATATAATTAGCGTGATTGATGTGGTGGCATATGTGGGGTTTGGGATGTGCCATGTTGGCAGAGACTATAAATAACATGTCACATGCATGTTGAGAGAAATAATTAGTGGAATGATGAGATGACACGTGTGGTAGGGTGGCACGTGCGCATGTTGAAAGAATTGAGATTGTGGAGACCAACTATTTAGGTATATAGGATATGATATGCAATACTATCGAGTATCACCGTGTCATACTTTGTGATAAACTAGTAAGTTGCAAGTACGATCACCGTGTTACACATAATAACGTTGGAGCAACCCCAAAGTGTATCTTCCACTATGGAGTCAGTCGATACTTAGCAATAAATCATATGATTCTATCAAAAGATAGAGGTCAATGCAAAACTAAAGCTAAAGATGTGCAAAGGAAGTGAAAATAAACTTTAAGCATAGTTCAACTTGGTCGATTTAATATTTTTGACAAAAAATAATCAAAATAAGTATGGAAAATATGAACTATCAGGGGGTGATGTTTGTATTAGAGAATGCTGTATATTAGCATAAATGATATGATTTTGCATGGCAGGAGACGGGCCTGTGGATTTTTGTTGTCACACACCAAAGTCAATACCAAAACAAGTTCTAACACGATGTAATTGTGAAATGCCATTATTTGTAATTTCAAATGTCTATCTAATAAGTACACCAACATGTAAATTTCAACGTATTAAATATGGAAAAACATGATGAAGATAATACATAAAAATCTAGCCGTGCAAATGCGCGGATCACCCTGCTAGTTAATTATAAAGATCTGTGATGCAAAAATATAACATGAACTTGATTCCAAGATAAATGTTTCCCGAGACCACACATCCTTTAGGGCCAACCATTTATATAAGACCACCACACCAAACTCTTCTGTCTGTAATGTAATATGATCCGGCTGCTAAAGTGCACACCTCGATTGATCTCATTGATTGGTATATATACAGGGTTACAAAACTTGTATCGCAAATTCATCAAGTCGGTTTTAACCTTATATATGGTAACCAACTATACAGGATCAATTACAACAACGTGGTCGATCCGGTTGGGGATACGTAGAATCATCTAACACGCCCCCGCAGTCTGAACATGGAGACATGCCGTCGCCGATGTGAAGACTGGATCGAAACTCGAGGAACAATGGTGTCGGCAATCCTTTAGTAAATATGCCCGCAAACTGTGATGATGATGGAACATGTAGTACACGCAGGGCTCCAATAGCAACTTTCTCGCGAACAAAATGTATATCCAGCTCAATGTATTTAGTACGGCGATGTTGCACTGGGTTTGCGGACATGTATACTGCAGATATGTTGTCACAATAGACGACGGTGGCACTGTCAAGCGGGCAATTTAGCTCAAGTAACAAATGACGCAGCCAACAAGTCTCGGCTACGGCTGTAGCAACTGCTCGATATTCAGCTTCGGCACTGCTGCGAGAAACTGTCGGCTGTCGGCGAGAAGACCATGAGACTAGATTGTCTCCCAAAAATACACAGAAACCAGACGTAGAGCGGCGAGTATCCGAGCATCCAGCCCAATCAGCATCCAAATAGGCAACAAGAGTGTGTGAAGAGGAGGAATGAAGAATGAGACCAAGATCAAGTGTTCCTTTAAGATAACGAAGAATACGTTTGATTAGAAGAAGATGTGGTTCTCGAGGATCATGCATGTGAAGACATACTTGATGGACGGCATATGAAATTTCTGGTCGGGTAAGAGTGATATACTGGAGTGCCCCAGCAAGACTACGATACTGAGAAGGATCAGAGACCGGTGCACTGGCAGAAGCAGAAAGTTTGGATTTGGTGTCTATAGGTGTTGGAGAAGGATTACAGTCAATCATGCCAGCACGACGGAGAACATCGATGATGTACTGACGTTGAGATAAATGAATAGTGGAGGGAGTGCGGGTGACGGAGATGCCAAGAAAATGATGAAGAGGACCAAGATCTTTCATGGAGAATTCACCGCTAAGTTGAACAATTATTTGATGAAGAGTGGTTTGAGAAGAAGCAGTAAGAATAATATCATCTACATAAAGGAGAAGATAGGCAGTGGTCGTGCCATGATGTAAGACAAAAAGAGATGCATCGGACTTAGATTCAATAAATCCAATGGAACGAGCATAGGTGGCAAAGCGTTGGAACCATGCGCGGGGAGCCTGTTTGAGACCATAGAGAGACTTTTGAAGACGACATACATGTGTAGGAAAGCAAGCATCGATAAATCCAGATGGTTGCTGACTATAGACTTCTTCATTGAGATTTCCATGCAAGAAAGCATTTTTTACATCTAGTTGATGAATTGGCCAAGATTTAGAAAGCGCGAGAGAAAGAACAACACGTATGGTGGCAGGTTTGATAACAGGGCTGAAGGTTTCGTCGTAGTCAATGCCGGGTTGTTGTGTAAATCCGCGCACTACCCAACGAGCCTTATGACGAGCAAGAGATCCATCGGAGTTATATTTGTGGCGAAATATCCATTTGCCACTAACAATGTTAGCACCCAAAGGGGGAGGAACAAGAGTCCAAGTGCCATTTGTCATGAGAGCATCATATTCGTCTTGCATGGCTTGACGCCATGAAGGATCACAAAGAGCAACAAGATAATTATGTGGAAGAGGGGAGCCAACCATGACGGAAAGATTAAGACGATCGATGGGACCGGGTAGCTTACCGGTTGTGCGACGAGTGCGATGTATAGGAGGTGGTGGTGGCGGGGTAAGGATAGGAGAAGGGGTTGGTGAGTTGTTGGGAGTGTGTAATACGGAGGCGGTAGGAGAAATAGGAGAGGATGGTTCGGGTGGGGGCGCTGCCGCGGCAGGAATAGTGGAGGTGTTCTTTGCCACGGCAGATGGGTCGGCTGCTGCTGTAGGGAATGGAGGAGTTTTGGTTGTCGTGGTATGAATTGGGTCAATGATTAGAGGATCGAATATGTCATGGTGAGGTGGGTTGGGAGGGCTAGGTGTTGGAGCATATGGGAAGGTGTTCTCATCAAATGTAACGTGACGGGAGATGATGATTCGCCGGCTTTCAAGATCAAGACATCGGTAACCGCGATGCCGAGAAGGATAGCCGAGAAATAAGCAACGAGTGGCACGAGGAGCTAATTTATGTGGTGTGGTGGATGAGGTGTTGGGATAACAAAGGCATCCGAACACACGGAGATCATGATACCGAGGATGATGACCGTGGAGGAGAAAGAAGGGTGTACTAAGGTTAGATGAATTGGTTGGTCTAATGTTAATGAGATAGGTGGCAGTGTGTAGAGCTTCAGCCCAAAAAGAAGAAGGAAGAGAGGCTTGAAATAGTAAGGTACGAACAACATCATTGGTTGTACGAATAGCTCGCTCGGCCTTGCCGTTTTGTTGAGATGTGTAGGGGCAGGAAAAACGGAATAGAATGCCATGGCTACCGCAGAAAACATCTAATTTAGTATTGTCAAATTCTCTGCCATTATCACATTGGATGGATTGAATAGTGAGATTAAATTGTGTAGAGGCATAAGCATGAAAGGCGACAAATGTGTTATAAACATCGGATTTTTTTTCGAAGAGGAAAGCTCCAAAAATATTGAGTGAAATCATCGACAATTATTAAGTAATAGCAATAGCCAAATGAGCTGGGTACAGGGAATGTCCAAAGATCACAATGTAGACGCTCAAACGGACGAATAGTATAGGACTGTGATGGAAAAAACGGTGACCTAACATGTTTTCCTAATTGACAAGCATGACATAAAGTAGAGCCGGCTTTATTGTAGGGGATGTGCTGAAGTTGATGAAGACGCGACATGGTGTGGGAGCCGGGGTGACCTAGGCGATGATGCCAAATATCCGAAGGAGATGTGGTGACATGGGCTTCATGGCTGGCTTGGCAGACTGGATAGAGGGGACCGGAGCTATTGCATCGAAGAATCACGATCCCGGTGAGAAGATCCTTCACAGAGAAACCATAAGGGTCAAATTCGACGGAACAAGAGTTGTCTGTGGTGAATTGACGAACAGAGACAAGATTTTTGATAATTTGTGGAACGATGAGAATTTTGCGTAAATAAAGAGGAATAGATGTGCTAGTTAGAGAGTAGGAACCAATATGTGTAATGGGTAGAGTAGCACCGTTACCAACAGTGACAGATTGAGAAGCAGATGGTATTAGAGAGTCGAAGTTACCATGATCGGATGCCATGTGGGAGGATGCACCAGAGTCCATATACCACTCATGTGTGCCGGGAATCTGCATGTTGTTGAGAGCCGCTAGAAGTGCAGGGTCGACCGCCGAGCTTGATGAAGGTGACTGCAACATGCTGGAGTTGTTGTTGGCATGGTCGTACGCAGTGTAAGCTTGAGGAGCAGTGTTGGGGCGAGGACCAAGTAGACCTGGAGCAGGAGCCTGCCACGGACGTGACTGCCAGGAAGAGGAGGGCTGCTGCCATGGAGCCTGTGTGTGTTGTTGCTGAAGATATGCCCTCGTCGGAGCACCCGTCCATGGGTTGAACTGCCACGGATTGTCGCGGCCGCGGCCACGTCCACTGCATCCGCCACGTCCACGGCCACTGCCGCGGTTGAAGGTGGAGCCCGTTCCGTGCCCTCCAGAGCCGACGCCCCCGGAGCTGATAGGGAGAGGAGCTCGTTCACCGCCAGCGCTCGGGTTGATGTTGTTCCCGCTAGCCCAAAGGGCAGTGGATGCCGCGTTCTTGGCATCAGTTTTCTTCTGGCTCTCTTCAAGGATCAACGCCGAGCGGGTCTGCAGGAACGAGGGGAAGGGCACCTGGAACGGAAGAAACGAGCGGAGGTGGGCGAAACTGTCGTTGAGGCCACGAAGGAGGGTGAGGACGAGTGTTTCGTCACTGATCGTCTGGCCAACATCCACGAGAGAATCAGCAAGGGACTTGAGCTTTGTGCAGTAGTCACCGACGGTCATATCGCCTTGCGGGGTGTTCCTGAACTCCGCTTCCAGCTGGATTGCCCGGTGCTTTTTATTGTCGCGGAAGAGATTCTCGATGGCGTCCCAGATCGTGCGCGCGGTGGAGCCGGGGCGCATGACGATGCTGAAGAGGTCGATGGAGATAGAGCCATAGATCCAAGAGAGAACCGTGTAGTCGTCGCGGCCCCAATCCGAAGCCGGCGAAGTGTCAGAGGGAGTAGCGCCGGCATCGCCGATGACATGAGCTGTAAGGCCATAGCGCCCAAGGGCGACGAGGAACAGCTCACGCCAGTTGGTGTAGTTGGAGGCGGTCAGGTCGAGGGTGATGGGTACATGAAGTTTGATGGATGTGGCATAGGTGGAAGGGCTGGGCGTGGAGGCTGCTGGGGAGGTTGCGGGAGCTTTGCCCATCTCGGCGGTGCGACGATCAAGTTCTTCCTGGCGAGTCTGCAGGAGAGACTCGCGTTCCTTCAACTCGGCCTCGAGCTTCTTGAGATCGTCGGCTGTCATGGTGCAGGTAGAAGGCTAGGTTGGGATTCGATTGGAGAGGCTTGTGTGTATTAGGATTTCAAAAGGAGGGAGGATACGGCTGGTGTCTGATACCATGTAATGTAATATGATCGGGCTGCTAAAGTGCATACCTCGATTGATCTTATTGATTGGTATATATACAGGGTTACAAAACTTGTATCGCAAGTTCATCAAGTCGGTTTTAACCTTATATGGTAACCAACTATACAGGATCAATTACAACACGTGGTCGATCCGGTTGGGGATACGTAGAATCATCTAACACTGTCCATGATTCCAATTCAGTTCAACGCACCTTTCTCCCTGACACAGCCGAATGTTAGCAAAGATAGTCCCCAAAAAAGGAGTGACGTTAGGTCAAGAATAGGAGTCATCGGAAAAGTAACACGCAATATAATTGCGTTAAGCATGCCGACCCTGCCACCGGCAGCCCACTCCCAGCTCTCCTTGGAGCCACTGGTCAACATATACATTATGCATGTCTCGGACTGCTTTGTGGTCTTTAGGAACACGCTCATGGACAGAGACTACCTAGAGTGGTCACGCAGATCTTGTTTGGAAGCAGGAGAATTATGAGATGCCGCTGGGCTCTATCACCCTTGTATTCGTGATGCTGGCATCCATTGGCCATCCGTGATGGCTCCAAGGTGATTTCAGTGGTGTGCTTATTCAAAGTTAATCGCACCAGACTAAAGCTTTTTTAGACCGTCAGGATCCGACAGTCTGATGATCAATGCTTCACAAACCTCATTACTTGGAAGACAGGTATTCGTAGAGATGACAATTATACAAGTCACATTATCCACTAGTGGTATTAGTAAATTTGTTGCATCATCTTCTTGTACATCATCATATTCTTAATCGAAGCAAAACTTACGTATATAATGAGAAGCCACATTGGCCTCTAGTCAACAGCGGTTATAATAGATGGGCTAGTTTGATTTAGGATTGCGTGGGGCAAAGCCTCCACATATCTCGTATATATATAAGACCAACAATACAGAGTTAGATTACAATACGGCAAAGCCTCCACATATCTCGTATATATATAAGACCAACAATACAGAGTTAGATTACAATACGGCAGGTATAAACCGTTTCCAACACACCCCCTCAATCTGAACTACTACTGCATACAAGGTTCAGATTGGACCGAAAACGTTCTAACATCTGTCGTGTGGCCGGTTTAGTAAATACATCAGCCAGTTGGTCATTAGACGAGATAAACCTGACATCTAACACACCAGAAGCAACGCGCTCACGCACAAAGTGAAAATCTATCTCTATGTGCTTGGTTCTTGCATGAAAGACTGGATTTGCTGTCAGGTACGTAGCCCCAAGATTATCACACCATAGAATGGCGGTACGCTGCTTGAAGACCCCAAGCTCCTTGAGTAAGGTCTCCACCCAGATTGCTTCAGCTGCTCCATTAGCTAAAGCTTTATACTCTGCCTCCGTACTCGATCTAGAGACAGTTGGCTGTTTCTTGGAACTCCATGAGACAAGATTTGATCCAACAAACACAGTAAAACCACTAGTAGAACGGCGGTCATCAATGCATCCAGCCCAATCAGCATCTGTGAAAATACTGACACCAGTGGAAGGAGATTTACGAATCCTCAAACCTGTACTCAAAGTCCCTTTGACATAACGCAATATACGCTTGACAGCTTCCCAATGCTCATTAGTCGGCTGTGATAAATACTGGCAAACCTTGTTGACTGCAAAAGACAGGTCAGGACGAGTGAGCGTTAAATACTGCAGTCCTCCAACAATACTGCGATATCGAGTGACATCCTCAACACCCAAAGGAGTGCCAACCTCACGAGCCAGATGCTCAGTGGCAGATAATGGTGTAGAGGTAGGCCTGCAATTCTCCATACTCACACGATGAAGAAGATCAAGTGCATACTTGCGTTGAGTTAGCGTCATGCCCTTTGAATTGTAGGATACTTCAAGCCCCAAAAAATACTGGAGAGGACCAAGATCCTTGATGGGAAAACTGTCGGAGAGAGATCTCACCAAACGCTCAACTGCAGCCGGAGTGGAGCCAGCAATAACAATATCATCAACATACACAAGCATGTATATCTGGACGCCATGCGCAACAAAGATGAAGAGAGATGCATCTGCCTTGGATGGAACAAAACCAAGCTGAAGAAGTCGAGCACTGAGACGAGCATACCAAGCACGTGGCGACTGTTTGAGACCATAAAGAGCCCGTTGCAACTTGCACACGTGCGAAGGAAATCGAGTATCTTCAAAACCTGGTGGTTGCTGCATATACACAGTCTCGGAAAGAAAGGCATGAAGAAATGCATTACTGACATCAACTTGCCTCAAACTCCATCCTCGTGAAACAGCAAGCGAAAGAACCAGACGAATAGTAGTCGGTTTGACAACGGGACTGAAGGTATCACCATAGTCAAGACCTTGCTGTTGAGTAAAACCACGAGCAACGAGGCGAGCCTTATGCTTGTCAACAGACCCATCAGCGTGTTGCTTCGTCTTGAACACCCATTTACTGCCAACAATGTTAACGCCAGGTGGTCGAGGAACCAAAACCCATGTGCCATTTCGATGAAGCGCTGCAAACTCAGCAGCCATAGCATCACGCCACGCCGGCTCACGGAGGGCATCATGATGTGACACCGGTGTCGCAAAGAAAGCACGACGAA
The DNA here is from genome assembly GCF_003073215.2 of Triticum urartu. NCBI lineage: Eukaryota > Viridiplantae > Streptophyta > Magnoliopsida > Poales > Poaceae > Triticum > Triticum urartu. Next base: position 80,286 of record NW_024116645.1, read on the forward strand.
GAGGATTATACCGCACCGTCCCATCAGTAAATTCCTTCTCACGACGAGTAGCATCACGGGTACGAGTCACCATTGGGTGAGTGGGCTCGACGGCCGGAGACATAGGCGAGGATGGAGACGGTGCCGAACTTGGCGACGATGGCACAAGAGCCGGCCAAGATGGCTCATGGGCCTGCTCATGGGCCGACGAGGCACACGGGGAGCCAGGCGACACTCCAGGCGCTGGCGAGGCCGAGGCGCGGGCGGGCGAGGCCAAGTCACGGGCGAGCGAGGCCGACTCGTGGGCGGGCGAGGCCAAGGTGCTGGCGGGCGAGGCCGACTCGCGGGCAGAGCCAGCCGCACGTGCGAGCGGGACCCCTGCCTGGGAAGCCTGGCCGCCATGCACGTCGTTCTGCATGGCCACGGGTACGTCGAGCATGGCCAGTCGCGGAGCCTGCACAGAAGAAACGCTGGCTAGGCCAGATGGATTAGTAGCCAAGTAGGTTAAGTCATAATTACGCACATGAGCACTCGTAGCCAGTTCTGTGGATGGAAAAGAAATAGCCTCGTCAAGTGTAGACGCATCAACAGTGACACCGGGAGTAGCAAACGGAAAGACAGATTCGTCAAAGATAACGTCACGCGAGATGTATATACGACCCGTAGACCGATCAAGACACTTGTACCCCTTATGCATAGGACTATATCCCAGAAAAACACACATCTTGGACCGAAACTCGAGTTTGTGGGAGTTATACTTCCGCAAACTAGGCCAACAAGCACACCCGAAGGTACGAAGAAAAGTATAGTTGGGTGGAATTTTCAGAAGACGATGAATAGGAGTATCTTGACCAAGCACGGGGGTGGGCATGCGGTTAATGAGGTAACACGCAGTCAGAAAAGCTTCATCCCAATAACGTAAAGGGAGAGACGAGTGAGCCAACAAGGCAAGACCAGTTTCAACCAAGTGTCGGTGTTTGCGCTCGGCAATGCCGTTCTGTTGGGAGGTGTGAGGGCAAGAGACTCGGTGAGAGATGCCCGTACGAAGAAAATAACGGTGCAACTTATGGTATTCACCCCCCAGTCAAATTGGACAGCTTTAAGCTTAGCATCCAAAAGGCGCTCAACATGTGCTTGAAAAGCATAGAACACCTGTTCAACATCAGACTTATGTTTTAGTAGATAGATCCAGCAAAAACGGGAGTAGTCATCAATAAAACTCACATAATACTTGTACCCCCCAGAGGAAGCACGAGCAGGGCCCCAAACATCAGTATGAACTAATTCAAGAGGCATAGTAGACACCCGAGCAGAAGCAGTATAAGAGAGTTGACGACTTTTACCACATTGACAAGCATCACAAACTAAAGCAGAAGTATCTAAGGTTGAACACTCGAGATCATTATTCCTAACAATGGAACTGACGACAGTTTTGGATGGATGACCGAGACGCTGATGCCACTGAGATGAGGAGACACAGACGCTGGACGACGCTTGACGCTCGGACAGATGCGAGGCTCGTCCGAGTGGAAGAGGGTAGAGCCCTCCTTTGCTTCTACCTCGAAGAAGAATTCTCCTGGTGGCTTTGTCCTTAACAAGGAAAAAATATTTATGAAATTCAATGAAGATACGATTATCCGACACAAGACGATAGACTGATAGAAGATGTTGGCTAATATTTGGAACATGTAAAATATTGTTCAGTCGTAGAGAAGAACCGGCTAAGGTCGAGTGCCCAATATGCGAAATAGACAAACCTGAGCCGTTGGCCACCTGAACCTGATCATGGCTGCCGTAGCGTTCGCGGAACTGAAGACGCTCCAGGTCACTAGTCAGGTGATCCGTGGTGCCGGAGTCCAGAACCCAGTGGGTGGAGTTGTTGGAAGAGGTCGATGCATTATATGCCGAGCGGCCATTGCCGCTGGAGTAGTCTGAATCGAAGCGCTTCTTACAGGTGTCGGCTTCGTGACCCCAATTCTTGCAAATCTGACACCTCGGGCGCCAGCGACGATTGCCGTTGCGACCGTTGCCTCCTCCTCCACCGCCATTGTTACGACGGTTGTCTTGACCGCCGTGCTGGTAGCCCTGCCCCTGTTGCTGCGGGTAGCCTCCAGCGGGGCGGATGTCGGTGGCACGACCAGTGTCGGGTGCTCGAGGACGGTTGACGGGGGCGGGAGCACCGGATCGTGCCACGACGTTGGCCGACGAGGTCCACTCCTCATCGTCGACCTGCTGCGATAGCTGCAGCGCCTCATAGTTGAGAACCATGGAGTAGAAGTCAGTCAGCGCGACCGGAGTGACCACGACGCTGAGCGAAGCCGCGATCGGGTTGAAGGCCTTGCCCAATCCGGTAAGCATGTAGTCGATGATCTCGTCATCAGCGAGGGGGGATCCAGCGGAGGCCATGGCGTCGGCAAGAGCCTTCACCTTGTGCATGTACTCGCTGGCAGTCATGTCGTTCTTCTTCAGCGACTGAATCTGTCGCCGGATGTGCCGAACCCCGGCACGGTTTTGCGCGCTGAACATGGCGTGGATGGAGGTCCACGCGGCAGCAGCGGACTTGCAGCTGATCAGTTGAGACGCAATGTCCTCCGTCATGGAGGAGAGGAGCATCCCGAGGACCTTCTGGTCCTGCGTCCACCACGTTGCATACGCAGGGTTTGCCACAGTGGTGGCGGTATCACCTGCCCCCTGGGAGATGGTTGTGGGCGGAGCAGCGACGGAGCCGTCGAGGTAGCCATGGAGAGAGGCACCGGAGAGATGCGTCACGGTGAGGGTGCGCCATAGCGGGAAGTTGCCGCGATCCAGACGTACGCCAAGGGAAGGCGCGATGGACGGGACTGGCGCCGTTGCGGCCGGAGGCGTCACAACCGGACCGATAATGGCCAGTTGCATCGCGGCGGAAGAGGATCCAGAAGCCATCGAGACCGAGCAGTGACGCGGGACTGAGCGGCGACGCGCGATCGGCCGAACGTGCGACGATGCGTACGAGCGAGAGGCAACGCCCGATCGATTTTAGCAAGCAGCGGCACGAACGAGCGAGCGGCAGCTTCGACGGCACGAACGAGCGAACGGCGGCTTCAACGCGAGCGACAGCGTGATTGGAAAAAAAGGCTTGTTACCAAGTTTGATTTAGGGTTACGTGGGGCAAAGCCTCCACATATCTCGTATATATATAAGACCAACAATACAGAGTTAGATTACAATACGGCAGGTATAAACCGTTTCCAACAGGGCTCAAAGCATGTAAGCAATCAAGTATAGTCATCAATCATTACGGATGTAGATAAGTGGTAGCTCCATTTATCTGTGAGAGCTTTGATGACATCCCGCAAGTCCTGTTCAATACCGACATGATTCACTCATAAGCAAATGGGTAGTGTGCGATGAGAAGGAGTTGTTGGAACCGAGGCTATGCCCTAAACCCTAGCTCTACCTCGGTCTCTCTCTCTCTCTGCACCTCGCTCTCTCTCTGCACTTGATCAACAGAAGGAGGAAGGAGGACGGGGTAGACAGTGGACACAGGATTTTTCCGGCGCACGAACGCCTCTTTCTTCCCTCGAGCACGAACTCGACCATGTCAATCTGTTACAACGCCACCACGCGGCTTTATACCCCGAGCCAACGCACCGGGCACGCACCCACGCCTCCACTCGCCTATGATCTTTCCCACGTTTTGCATGCTATACGCCCGCACGCGCACTTCTCGTGGTGAGCACCAATAGAACCTGCCCGATCGCCCCGCGTGGCTCGCCAACAAACACACTCACACCTACGGTGTACCAGCACATGGACACGGCCGCGCACACCACATGCACGCACACACTTGACTTGTCGTGGACCCGACGTGCCCAGCATGCCCGGCGAGTGCCCATACACGCGCCCGATGCAACAAGGTCGTCACCACGGCTTATTACACACAACACTCGCGCCCTAAGCCGTGGCTCAGAGCAGGCTGGCGTCCTCGACGTCGCCGTCGACCAGCAGTGCACGCTCCCTCGCTGGCTCCTTCCGCAGCAGAGGGTACTCCCGCTTGAAGTGCCCGCGTTCGCCCCACTTGTAGCAACGCCATCGCCGGTAGCTGCCGTTGCTCGATGCCACGCTCCGCGCGTCGTAGTCGTCCCGTGCACCTTCTTGCTGCTAGTCCCGAGCCCGCCATTGTGCCGTGTACATGAGCACGCCGTCAGCTCGTTCGCCGCCTACCTGCCCGCGTTGCCGTAGCCGCTCATCGAACGCCTTCAGCCGCCCGAGTGCTTCCTCAAACGGCATCATCGTCATGTCACAGAACTGCTCGATCCCGGCCACCGCCGCGTACAAGCGGTACGGCACGGAGTCGAGCAGCTTCTTCACGAGCGCCGCGTGATCCAGGGTCGAGCCGAGCCCCGCGAAACGCGCCGTCATGCCGCCCATCTTGCCCGCGAACCCGTCCAGTGTGTCGCCGTCCGACATGGGAAGGAGCTTGAACTCGCCGCGGAGCGTCCCCAGCCGCGCCGCCCGGACTCGATCCGCCCCGACGAACCCCGCCTTCAGGCTTGCCCACACTTCCGCCGCCGTCTTCTTCGAAGCTACCTGCAGCAGGAGATCCTCCGCTAGCGCTCCGAGCAGATACACCCGCGCTGGCTGGTCTTTCTTCGCGATCACCGCCGCCGCCGCGTCCTCTGTCACGACCACCACCTCCTACAGCCCGGCCGCGTCGAGGTTGACCTCGACCTTGATCGCCCACGCGGTGTATTTCTCACCGGTGAGCACAGGCACCCGCCGCGGCAGCGACCCGCCCAATCCACCGGCGTACAGGACGAGTGACATCTCCGGCGAGCTTTCCTCTCCACGTGGCTCTGATACCAATTGTTGGAACCGAGACTATGCCCTAAACCGTAGCTCTACCTCGCTCTCTCTCTCTCTCTCTCTGCACCTCGCTCTCTCTCTGCACTTAATCAACAGAAGAAGGAGGAAGAAGAAGGACAGGGTAGACAGTGGACACAGGATTTTTCCGGCGCACGAACGCCTCTTTCGTCCCTCGAGCACGAACTCGACCATGTCAATCTGTTACAACGCCACCACACGGCTTTATACCCCGAGCCAGCGTACCGGGCATGCACTGAGGCATCCACTCGCCCGCAATATTTCCCACGTTTTGGATGCTCTCGCAGCACCCGCTACACGCCCGCACGCGCGCTTCTCGAGGTGAGCACCAACAGAACCTGCCCAATCGCCCCGCGTGGCTCGCCAACGATCAACACACACACCCACACCTATGGTGTACCAGCAGAAGGACACGCCCGTGCACACCACACGCACGCACACACTCGACCCGCCGTGGACCCGACGCTCCCAGCACGCCCGGCGCGCGCCCATACACGCGCCCACAACAGGTGTTACTAGGTTTTGTTTGTGAAGGGTTATTACGTTGCTACTAATCTTTCTATTTCAGTCTTACTCTATACTCTTACATTAGACACGCATGTTCCCATCTACTGCATCTTGACGCTTGCATCGCCGCTGCTTAGAAAGGATCAATCTGTCGCACGCTGGTGCCTGGAGGGCTGGATGTCGGTGACGAGGACCTCGTTCCAACCTGCGTGCATTAGTGGAGAAGGGCGTGGGAATGGAGAGGCCAGCTCTATTGCCTATCTATACCAGGAGCGAAAGGACGAATTGTCAATCCACAAATCTTGCATGGGGCAGGGATTTTTTGGCTCCATCGCCCATCCTTATTCGATCCATGTGCTTCACTGGATCGTCCCACATGTAAGGATGTGACATGGAGTCGCATCAAATTTATACTAGAAGGAGAGACCAAGTAGGCAAGAACATTATAACGTCATAATGGCTATCCATGCCAATTGCCAATGCACAAATACTAGTCTGGCCGTAAGACCTCGTGACGCTCTACTGGCAACCCACATGGAGAAAGGTCAACCCTAATCAACTCGGCAGATCGCCATGCCTCAAACACCTACGGTATGTGATGGAGATAACCATAATAGGTAGGCCCACAAAGTGTCATAGGATCATAAAGCATGGGGTCCACATATCAGGTTGGTCTAAAAAAATTTCATACTGTACAGGAAGTTACTCGGACGGTATCTAGGTCAGCACTACTCAGACGTCAGACATACCCTCAACTCGGGCGGTCACAAACCATCCTATCGTATAACTTAGTCGGATGCGCGAAGACCAACTGTCAGTTCTCTGAATCACCAGTGGGTTTAAGCTTTTTACATTAAATATGTTTTAATACGTCAGTTACCTTCTGTAGTGGGCTGAATCAATGGCCCCATTTAGAAGGTTAGGCGGTGGGGCATTCTTTATAAGGTAAACGGACGGGCTCATGACAGGATTATTACGGGGCCGTTCCTTTAATTAGCTCCACCCCCCTTTATTTCAGGTGCGTGGGGCCCCTCCACACCCCTTAAACTAAAACCCCCGTAATATACCGTGAATGTAGCATTACTCGCCTCCTAGGCCCCCCCCCCCCCTCTCTCTCTCTCTCACACACACACACACATACACCTTGTAACCCTATGTTCACACGCAGATCAATGAAAGTCTCTCTGGAGCTCGAGATGTAGGGTTGTTATCTCCCCCGTGAGAGGACCGAACTCGTAAAAAATACTCGTGTCACCCATTTGATAGACCATGCTCCTTTGTCCTACCCCCTCTTCCCTTGTCGGAATCGTTCCCACGACACTATGAGATTTAGAACTGGCTGGTCGAAAACTAGCACGCAGTCCAATCCCACCACATTCCTCTCATGCCAAACATACTATCACAGCAAGATGAGGCAGGTCCATAAATCATTGGCCACTATCGAAGTCACACATAGCGAGATCCACCAATTCGTGAGATTCGTGGCCACGGTGGGCAAGCACTCTACCCGGCGAGAACACATCCGATCAACAAATGTTTAATGGATACATGATGCTGATCGCTGAGCCGGCAAGCGATAGGAACTGGGAGGGAACGATGCTTAAGATGATCCGCTCTCCAGCAACGTCTGTGAACTAGGGGCCAGGCAAAGAAGTGGCGCTTTTCCAGTGAACCGGCACGCCAAATATGCAAAGCCGCAACGAAGCCCTCACGAAAAGAAAATTAGACACTATGGGCTGATCGAGTTGAAAACTTTCCGTCGGCCTGCCCCACCCATATGATGGAGTTGCACCGTCCGTCCTTGATCTTGATGCGCACTTACCTACCAAACCTACCTTACACCATGCTGATAATGTTCCTCTATACGTTTCTTCCTATATATAGGTCACATTCCAGTGTAGGTTTCTATCTATTTATTCTTCATCAATCAGCAACAAGATCGATGCAAGGAGGGCTTAATTCGATATACGTCACGCATATGGATAAGCTAGATAGAGGAGCTCAGCCTAGCCGGTTAAAAGGGTGAAAGAAGGAAGCTTTAGAGACATGAAGCTCCTTTGGGAATAGGAGACTTCAGAAAACACACACCGCGCACCACGTTGGGCAGCTGTGTGCGGGCGTGTCAAACGTGAGTACGTGTATGCCGTGGGAGAAGGAGCATGTGTGCTGGTGGCGCTAGGCAAACTGGTGGTGGGCCTTGGGCAAGTTGCCTCCGTGGTTGAAAAGAAAAGAGAAGCATGCAACGGCATCCTATTACAAAACAGTAAAACGTACCCCTAAAAAAAACAGAAAAGTCGTAGCGAGCTATGCCTTGCCACAGCGATTCGGCACTCCCACCCATCCGATTCGGACGCGCACGGCCTGGATCACCTCTGCCATCCATCCGTCTAAAAAAGACCTCTGCCATCCATCCATGCCCCATTTATACCATGAGAGAGCTACCAAATGTAAACTAGGCCACTACTCTGCAGAACGGCTTCGGCGATTTCCTGTGAACTGGGCCAAGACACTGTGGGCCAGGGTAATTATGTTCGTGAGCAAATATGTAATTGGTGTTTTCGCGGTTCAAATATTTGCTAAATAAAACGAGTTATGCTTCCACTACATCAGCGGCTATTATACACTAGTCATCAACCCGTGCTCCTGCACAGGCTAGTAATTTTTGACGATTTAATTTTGTATATAGAAAATTTATATAAGTATTGCTTTGTTTGAATCTTGTAGAAAGAAAAGTATTTTCATAGTCCATAACGTTTTATGTTTCTCTACTTCCTATTATGACCAGCACATCGTGGATCATCTTCTATTTTTGAATTTTTGTTTTAAGCATTGTGCGACAAGAAAAAGCGGTGATGTCATTATATATATTTAACGGCTTCTGACTTTTGTAATTACTAAATACATTCAAAATGTGTTTTCTATTTAACTTTATTACACATATACCATCTACATTTAAACTTTTTGCCACATTTGTTTTTGATATTGCTCTTCACGGGTTACTACTTGCACAATTACTGGTTGCATCCAGATCATACATATGACTGAAATATTCCTTGAAAACATAGGTGAGCTTTCTTCATTCTCAGAGGAGTTAGTTTATGTCGATCATTCTAAGAATGCCCTGAGTTGCATGACTTGTTAGGAGACAGGGATCAGTTCCGGTTTATCCTTGTACTTTTAAAATGTTCGGAAAATAACTGAACTTCTTAAAGATTGTTTTTTCAACATTTGGATGCCTTATTTGTCTTTCCAATATTCCCTTTTTTTTTGGTCAAATCTTTTTTTCACTTGCACCGCAACGCTCTAGACGCCATCCTCATATATTAAAATTTCAACTTTAACATTAGAAGTTTGTTGTATTTTTAACTGGCCTGTAAATTTCTAAAAGCTTGCCATTCTCTATTTTAAAGTTTCCCATAAATTATTGGATGCCCACTTATATGATTTGAGAGTATATATGTAAGCGTCCTGAAAAGAGACTTTTGAGCTGCTGAAAAGAGACCTTTGGTCCCAGTTGGTGGCACGAACCGGGACCAAAGGGGGGCATTGGTCCCGGTTGGTGCCACGAACCGGGACCAAAGCTCTGTCTATATATACAACACTTGTCAAAATTTTCATTCAGTTCCTCCCCCGACGACATCGACGCCGCTAGGCTGCCCCGACACCGTCCGCCGCCCCTGCCGTCGCCCATGCCTCGTCCTCGCCTACGCCGTCGCCGTCACCGACGTCGTCCCCGACCCCGTGCGCCCCAGCCCCGTCCCGCCCCTGCCCCGCCCCCGAGCACGCCGGCGGGCCGCGCCCCTGCCCCGGCTAGCCCCCACCGTCGCTGTCGCCGTGCCCTCGCAGCCCCCGCCGTCACCCTCACCGTGCCCTCGCCGCCCCCGCCGTCGCCCTCGTCGTGCGCCCCCTCTGTGAGCCGCCACACTTGTCAATTTTTGTGATGATAATTTTTGTGATGATATTTTTTTTTTCATATATATAATGTATATATGTACGTGGATATATGTATGTGTGGATGTGGCTATGTATGTATGGATATAATGTTCATATATGTATTATTTTTTTATTTAGGTTGTTAATTAGTAGATATTAATTTTGTTCATATATGTATGGATGCATGTGGCTATGTATGTATGGATGGATATAAGAAGAGGAAGAAAGAGGAGAAGAAGGAGAAGAAGAGGATAAATAAATAAGAAGAGAAAAAAAGAAGAAAAAAAGAGGAGAAGAAGAAGGGAATAGACGATATATTCTATTTTTTCTTCTTCTCCTCTTTTTTTCTTTTTTTTTCTTCAATCTTCTTCTCTGTTCCTTTTTCTTCTTCTCTTTTCTTCTTGTTCTTCCTCTTCTTATTTTTTATCGGGTATGTCGTTGTCGATATACCCCCTCCCTGATAACTTCGACATGAGGGGGGGGGGGTCGATAAATAATAGAACTAGTTAAACTAGTTTATTTTTAGTATGTATTACTTTATTTTATTTATAGTAAGTGCTTAGTAGTTGAACTAGTTGATTTAATAAAACTACTTTATTTTACTATAGAAGTAGTTTATTATTAGTAAGTACTACTTTATTTTATTTATAGTAAGTTCTTAGTAGTTGAAATAGCTAGTTGATTTAATAAAACTACTTTATTTTACTATAGAAATAGTTTATTTATAGTAAGTACTACTTTATTTTATTTATAGTAAGTGCTTAGTATAGCTGAACTAGTTGATTTAATAAAACTACTTTATTTTACTATAGAAGTAGTTTATTTTTAGTAAGTACTACTTTATTTTATTTATATTAAGTGCTTAGTAGTTGAACTAGTGGATTTAATAAAACAACTTTATTTTACTATAGAAGTAGTTTATTTTTAGTAAGAAAATTAATAGAACTAGTTTGTTTTTTAGTTAAAGAAATTATTCCCGCATCGCCTATCCCGCATCCTCGTCGTCGACTCGGCGGAGGGGGCCTGCTTGATCAGAGGGGCCATGTCCGGGACTGGGCTCCGCCGGGCTGGTATTGGGAGGTGCTACCTTACGGGGGGCGTAGGTTGGTGAGGAGCCAGCCCTTCGTTGACCTGAACCTTGTTTGGTGGCGGTTGCGTGGGCCAGTGACGGTGCCAAGGCTTCCGGACACCCCGAAGATGGTACGTCACCGTGTCAGTGAGGAGGACGAGCATATCCGTCGCTACATGGTTGAGTTGGAGTGCAGGTTCGACAATACCTGGCAGGTTCTTCAGGGATCTCACTGGAGCTATGATCTGTGATGGTTCCTTCTCTTTGGGTGTCCACCGCCCGCGCTGGTACCCGCCGGGCGCTACGGTTCTAGCTATATTAGCGATGCATTTGATTAGTTGATAGCTTATAGGGTTTTTCCCGCCGTCGTCCCCGTCACCGACACCCCTCCGACCTCGAGGTGAGACCAGCCAAATCTCCATGTCAATATGAGTCATATAAGATATTTTTAAATGTTTTTGCTCATATTTTCAACCATTGAAATGTAATGGCCATCAAGTTTGAATGCTCATATGATGTAGATAAAAACATGTATATTTCCGTTCCGGCAAATTTCAGGCGCTCGATATGTCCTTTTTTTAGAAAGATAATTAAACAATATTTCGGGTTGACTTTAAGTCTGTCGAGTCTCCACCATACATGAGAGGACGAAGAATCCCGACTGTTGTCGTGGGGGTAGCTTCTCCTTAGTTCCCGTGTGCTAGACAATTTGGTGTAATGCACTCGGGAACGAAAGGAGGAGCTACCATCACCGATGATCGCAAATGTCAGAGAGGAATCAGTGAGGGAGAGTCTCCACCATATATGAGAGGACGAAGAATCCCGACTGTTGTCGTCGGGGTAGCTTCTCCTTCGTTCCTGTGAGCTAGACAATTTGGTGTAATGCACTCGGGAACGAAAGGAGGAGCTGCCATCACCGATGGTCGAATATATACACCACGTGAGCTGAGAGTTTTCAAGAAAAGACTCGACAGACCGATAGTCAACCCATGATGAATAAAAATGTTCTAATTTAGTTTTTGTAGTACATATATTTAATTGTACAAGTTTAATCGTTGAATTATGAACATAGGAAATGTCGTACTCGGACGACGAAAGTCTCCCGGGGGAGTGCTCCTGGTGCAACGATGACCGAGGTCTGTGCGACAGGTGCCCTCACCTGGACGAAGATCTGCGCTTCAACATTAAGCTGCAGGAGACCTGTGATGTTGAAATGGTACGCAACAACGAGAAGTGTTTTTTTCGTAATTAAGCATGACTTCAACTATTTCAACGTGTAATTTTCATCTTTTACAATTTGACTAGCTTATCCCATGCCATGCAAGACGCTATGTGTTGGATAGGATGGGTTTTGAAGACCATGAAAGTTTCGAAACAAAGAAAATTCACCTAAGGACCCATCATGGTATGGATTTTGAAGTAAATATGTACAATTCTCAGAGTGTAACCCAACCCATTTTGGCTGCCCAAATTGGGAAGCACTTTGCAAGATGTATGGTTTTTATGAGGATATATATGCTTGTCACCATGGATCTTGGTGATCCTGACATCGAGCAAGACAATATGGACATTTGGATCCTTGTTGATACGCTTAATTCTACCGCTATGCGAGTTTCTCAAACATAGATATTAGCTAATTTATATTGTTTATTTCAAAATAGTTGACAGCTTATTTCCATTGACAGCTAATTTTCATTCTTCAAACAATGTGCGGAAGATGGTAGACAAAACCCACTACACCCATGGCTCCAAATTAACTTATCAGGAGAAAAATCATCTGATCGCATTTGGTACTGACCTTGAGAATTACAATACCTATTATGATACTCCTCCAAATTATGGTCAACACGTGCCACTAGTGCACGTGTTGAACCACGGTAACTTCTATGGAGATACCCTGGTATGATTTTTTACTATTACGACATCCATTCATCTTTTGCATAATTCTAAAACTAGTACATCATTGCTAACTACGAAGTTATTACTATGTTTTTCAATAGAGAATCCCGATGGATTGTGTCTCATTTGATGTATCAGAATAGTCCCCTTGATGTTTTGAACACACAGCCAGGTCATCCTACGAATCTCAACTGTCCATACCGGATTTCTAAAACAGGTGAACACATGGTAATCAAAGAATGGGAAAAATGTATGGACAGTCGTAAGGAGGTTCTTGGAAGCAAAAGGAAACGAAGCGCAAGAATTGGAGACAGGATGATCTGCATTCTCCATAATGGAGAGTCAGGGTCTATATTGTTTTATGCTATTTTACCTTAAAGAGGGTTTTTAGATCCTAACTAATACTGATGATCATGTGCCAAGAACAATTAATAGTATAGTTGGTTTGATGACTATGAGGATGATGATCGTATGTCTTGTTATTAATAACGAGTAGAAGTTGTATGACGATGATTAGTAGGACTTATTATTATGATGATGCATGATGCGAGCATGAAGAGTAATTATAAATCAGTGGATGAAATTAACATGTATTGGATTGAAGTGAAGGCAACATGTGGTGCATGTCGAAAGTAGTACTAATCCAAACTTGATCAAGTTAGGATTAGTATTACTTTCGACATGCACCACATGTTGCCTTCACTTCAATCTAAGCCATGTTTCATCATGGCAGTAGCGTTGGTAAACCAAGCACGGAGATAAGAGAGGAAACTTCTCTCTAGTAGCTAGCTAACACCCTAAATTACCCCCCCCCCAAACCCCCTAAACCACCCCTTTTAAAAAAACAAAAACCTCAGCTCCTGCCAGCTGCTGACGCCTAGATGCCTTGTGGTCACGGTTCGTGCTACCAACCGGGACCAAAGGCCCCCCTGCCTGGGCTCGCCGCAGCGGCCATGTGGAGGCCCATCTGTCCCGGTTGGTGTAAGAACCGGGACTAAAGGTATAGGGCTTTAGTACTGATCCTTTAGTCCCGATTCCCCAACCGGGACAAATGGGCCTTACGAACCGGGACAAATGGCCCTTTTTCTACTAGTGTATTCGGCCACAACTTATTATTTCACATCACCATTCAGCCATCTGAACATTTTCACGAACATGAAAGGTTTTCTCTCCAAAAGAAAACATGCGAGATGCTTACTGCATTGTCAAGATAAAATTACTACACACATTTTGAGCTGTTTAATTAAATTTGTTGGATTGCAATCCTGGTCAACCTGACGGCAGAGGATGGTGACTGGATTGGTGGATAATGTTATGAGTGTACTCCCATTTTCATATGACATGTCAAGAAATTGGTTATTAAGCAAAATCAGGTGATTATGTACTTGAATTGCGCTTTTGATGAAGAAAGGTGACAAAACAGCTTGGGACTATTAATCATAGACTTGCCTAATTTGAGTGTTTTTGTTCCATATCAATGTAGAACGAAAACTTCACTAAGAAGCAATTTCCATTACAAGCCACGGAATATGCAAGCATCACTGAAAATAATTTAGTGGTAATTTCTCTTGTCCAGGACACCTAATATCATGACTCATGAGAAGTAAAATCTTTACTTCTTCGAGTAGGTACAATTCTTTACTTGAAATATAAGTGTTTTCTTTATTCACAGCTTGCCCAACTTCCACTCTAACATTTCGAATTTCATACATTAGAGTATGAATGTTTAAGTTGCTCACAAGCATTGACGTGCAGGTCTTAGTTCATACATTCACCACTTCCTCTCTCCTATATATAGTACCCAATGTTGACATGAGCACATAGGAAAAGCACAACATGTCACATGCATACATGCTTTTACACTCTTTCATATAGTTAGTTGCGGTGTTAGAGCATAAGTGGGGTGAATTCAAAATTGAGATGGCATCCTGAACACATATGACTAGGAGGCATAGGGAAAGTAACAAACAAACAGAGGAATCCTTGAACGCCCAGAAAGAGCGATTGAAGAACGGCTGTTCTAATTGCTTCATGCATGAATGTGCAACATTGAACGACCTTTGCAGCAATGGCAGGTTGTAATCCCTACACGATTGCATAAATATTGATGTTGCATCCGGAAGAGTGTGAGCACCCCTGTGAATCAGGACCACGTTGTGGAGCACCAAGGCTAGTCGGAGATAGGTCCTAACGAAGTAGAACCCACACTCAGACATAGCACTAGAAGCAGAAGGAGCAGCAGCAAAATGACACGCCAAGATTGGGCATAAGTACAGCCCAGCCACGTCACTACATCCCATCGAGTGCCACAGAGAAGGATAGGTTGATTAAAAACATTATTGCGGCAGACACCCTCTCCCATTTGTGTTCTTCCTCCCCACCACACTAGAAACTCTTGTGGCTCATTTCAGTTACTGTGGAGTGAGAAAGTTGAGAGGAACACTTTATCAAGTTGTAGTGGTAATCAGTAATAAGAGCCTTGTTCTCACGCTGGATCTACCGGGTTACCTCAACGAGCCCAAGTTCACTACACGGCAACATAAGCATGTGATGGCCATGGAATCGCAAGAAGCCGAGATCTTCGAGACCATGAGGAGCCTTAATGAAACAAAGTGGGGATACATCATCAGGAAGGCAATCTGCGGCACTCAAGGGCTCCATCGGCACCTGGAAGTTGGGCGTGGAGAAATCCTTAGCCCATATCCTGAAGTTGCCTCTATCCGTCGTGTGTTCCTTTCCATCCGTTGATTCCAAGCTTGGCCAGATCTATGAGCAAGGAAGGATGGCGACCGTTTAGACATTGATCACTGGGTAATTATGCCACTAGAAGGATAGAGTTCCTCATCGAGCGCAGGGGTCCTCCCCCCCCCTGCACCGGACCAACAGTGAGCAATTCCCCCCGTCATCCCACTCATCTCTTCTTGGTAAAACAAATATTCGTTTGGGGCTAGTTATTCAACAAAAGATCCTTTGACTTTTGGGGTGGTGTTTCATTTAACGCGCACACTCAGTTTGCATTATTCGACCGAACTAATCCAAACTCTGGCAGACTTGTTGCACCAATTATTTCAAGAGCATGATGTGCACCCACGAATTGTGTTCATCTCACATCCACGCGTTTCAATGTCAATGCAACGCTAAGTAGAGCCAAGCTGGTGGTAAACAGATCCCCTATGACTTTGCTAACACGATATATCCCTCAGCCTGGTGGCAGTGCTCACAATGCAACTCATTACTGTTCATGCCATCAAGGTCCACAAGAAATTGGCTTTCTTAAAAAAAACAATGCACTTTGGAGAAGCGGTGCGTACCACTAGGATAGGCAGTTCCTGATCACGTAAAACTCTAAGCTTTTTTGAGAGAGAGGCTCCTGGTTCATTAAGGGTGTGACCTGCGGGTGGGTCCTCCCTGTAAGTGGGCTGATCATTCTGCTGGTCCTCTCGTCACGTGTCTTCATGGCGCTTGGGTATGCGGTGCTCCGCACATGGGGTTGCCTCCCTTCGTGGGTGAGTGTTGTCGCAGCACAAGTCAGTCAAGGAGGGTGTGGTGTTTGTCGTCTCTTCGGTGAGCAGGGAGCACGGGAGCATTGCTACACAGACGACGATTGCTGGCTGATACATGCACGACATGGCTCCTCGCACCATTCATTGACAATTCTGCACCGCCGTAGGCGCTTGGATTAGCTATCGTGCATGTATCGTTCAACCAAAAATCGTCCGTGAAGTAGTTTCGGGGAGCATGGTGGTCATCGTCTGCGGGGTTCGGTCATTGCCTCTTCGTTAGCGGCCAGATGTTGTGTTGATTGTTTCTTCTTCCGCTGCATCAGTTGCTTTGGATGGAGGCTGCGGATTGCCTTAGCTGGTGGATTTTCTCCCTCTCCATCGTTCTTATTTGCTACATTCAGAGGTTTGTACTTTTTCCGATTACTATTCGTTGCTGGTGGACATGGGTTGTGTTTTGCTGCTGTGTGGAAGATTGTGTGCTTGGTGCACCGACTCAGGTGCTCCCCCGACAGGAATCCTTTTATCACTGCTCCCTAGCCCCGGTGTGTCTGACCCGACGCAAGTGTCGTCCCACCGTCCGCCTTTGAGACACTCATGATTTGCTCTTTTGTATTGCTGCAGGATGTCCGTTGATGTTCTCCCGTAGACTTTCTGACCTCCGTTGTGCTTCTCTAGTTGGATGGCTACTGCTTCCCCTTGTTTTCTAAGAAACGCTACTTCCCTAGTTGCTAGCTTGAGGATCCAAATTAATGCTAGCGTCCTGTGTGTGGATCTAACGTACTAAATGACTACACATGAATGACTTTTATTAGATTTGCTTATATACATGTCAAGATTTTCTAGGTTGTAAAATTCATTTAGTCCTTATGTATATATGTGAAGATTTGCTAGGTTGTCCAAATTAATACATGTGAAGATTTACTAGGTTGTAAAAATTCATTTAGTCCGCATGTATAGAATTGATGATTTGCTAGGTTGTAAGTATTCGTTTCGTTTTCTTCTTGATGAATATGCCGTGATGTTTATGGGGTCTGTAAATCATAACTACAAAATGCTTAATATTTGATGTTTTTGAGCATGTGTTTTGGGGCTTTGTGCTTTTTTTGTTAGGACAGGGCTCGGGAATACTTATAACAAGTTTGTGTTTTCTCGGGCCGGGACTAATACACTACAAAAAAAAGACACATCCGTGACATTTTGGGCCGAACGAATTTTTTTTTCTGTCATACATATAACACTTCTATGACGATAATTGTGACAAAACCCGGTATCATCATAGATGTGGTGGGCTCCTACTTCTATGACAAAAAATCATGACAGAAAATGGGCTTTTCGTCCTATGTGGGCCGGAGACGCAGCTGCAAGACATTCTTTGGGCCGTCCATGACGGAAAAAACTGTGGTAGAAGCGAGGGCGAGGAAAATTTCAGGGAGTTCCCGGTTACGGTGGGAGGTCGGGGGCCGAGCGATGCGCGTTTCTCTCGTGCAGGTACGCGCGTGTGTGCGAGGCGTTGGCTCTAAATGAACCCGAGCGAGGCGTTGGGCTCTAACTGAACCCGAGCGATTGCACTGCAGGCTACGCGTTACTGAATCCGAGCGATCGATCGATGCCTGTTAACTGAACCCGATCGAGCGATTCCTTCGCTACTGCTACTAACTGAAGCTGATCGATGCTGCCTCTGGGATGAACAGTGAGCGTTGCGGCGGGGGGGAGGGGGGTGGAAGAACAGTGAGCGGTGGCGTTGCCTCTGGATGAATAGGACCCCGTGGTGTGAAGGGCTGGATTAACAGTAGACGATGGAGGGGTGCCCGTGGAGGTGTGGTTGAACAGGACCCCGTGGTGTGGAGGGCTGGATGAACAGTAGACGGTGGAGGGGTGCCCGTGGAGGGGTGGTTAAACAGTAGCCGGTGGAGTAGCGCGCGGTGGAGGCTGGATGAACAGGAGCCCGTGGAGGCTGGAGGAGGTCGACGGTGGAGGTGAACAGTATCCCGTGGAGTCCCGTTTTGCGGTACGCCACACCCTCCCGGTGAACAGGACCCCCGTTTCGACCATAGAGGTCCGTTTCGTCCGTTTTGCGGTACGCCACACCCCTCCAGATCAACAGGACCCCCGTTTCGACCGTAGGAGGTCCGTTTTGTCCGTTTTGCGGTACGCCAGACCCCTCCCGATGAACAGGATCCCGTTTCGAACGTGGCCGGTCGAACACAAGGCCGTTTCCTCCGTTCTGCGGTACGCCAGGCCTAGTTTCCATCGCCTGTTCCGTCTAAGCCCTCCTGATAAACACGACCACGCATTCTGTTCCGACCCAGCCGGTTGGCTCCCACGCATTCCGTTGCCTCTCGATGAACACGCCACATTCCGTTGCCTCCCCATGAACACGATGCATTCCGTTGCATCCCCATGAACACGATGACAACGTTGTTTCTCCGTTCCGACCCAGCCATGTCAACGAGCCCTCGCCTTACGTATGCGCGAGTAGGCGTTCGAGACCCCGCCCGTATGTACACATACGTGGCCGTATTTTCTCTCTTGCACCCTGACCGTTGTACGTACATGTACATGCTACGTGCGCGCCTCTACTATGACATGTGTGCGCCTCTATTACGACACATGCGCGCCTCTACATCGACCAGTATGTACATACACGTTCGCGACCAGAATGACAACGTTGCGTATGCTTCGACCAGGTGGGTCCCAACTATCAGGCACTTCCTTGCCTGCGAAGATGTTGCTGGTGGGTCCCAGCAGTCAGGGGGGCGAATCGTTTTTTTTGCCCGGACGCACTTCCTTGCGTGCGAAGGTGTAGCTGCTGGGTCCCAGCAGTCAGGGGGACGGATCGTTTTGTTGCCCGGACGCACTTCCTTGCGTGCGAAGGTGTAGCTGGTGGGTCCCAGCAGTCGGGGGGCGAATTCTTTTTTTTCGAATGCACTTCCTTGCGTGCGAAGATGTAGCCGGTGGGTCCCAACAGTCAGGGGGGCAAATCATTTTTTTGGACGCACTTCCTTGCATGCGAAGATATAGCTCGTGGGTCCCAGCAGTCAGGGGGCGAATCATTTTTTCGCGAAATACGGTGGCCCGTCCGATGGGTCCCCGCTGTCAGGTGGAGGAATAATTATTTTGCGCGTAATAAGGAGGCACTTCCGTCCGATGGAAGTCGTTCCTTGACCACGTTGACCACGCCGCGCCAAGAGCACCAGGGCGGTGGACGACAACGAGGCCTGGGAAGGGGACGACGCGGAGCCGGGGAAGACGCGGCAGTGGATGCACACGCAGAGAGGAGTACGAGCGTTCATTGGTTCGACTGCGCTGCCGTCGCCGCATAATAACAGGGGGTATGGGTGAGTGGAGGGATGGCCTGGCCAGCGGTGGGAGTAGTAGGGGGAGGTGAGGCCTCCGCGGCGGCACAGCCGGCCACAGGAGGCGGGAGCAGGCGGCACGACCGGCGCTGTTTTAGGCGGCTGGGGCAAGAAGACCAGTGGTTGAAGAAGCACGACGGCCGTTGGATGGACATCGTACGGTCACTGCAGCTAGAATCGTTTATATTGACTAAGTTGACAAAGCCCTTGTACGTCAACTTAGTAGGCCCACAGGTCAGCTTCTGAAACAGTGTGCCCCAGATGTCAAAGGAAGGAATCATTTTTTGGGCGGGTGAAGTTAGAATATCCAAGATTGAAGAAGAAGCACGACATCCGTTGGATGGACATCCAACGGCCACTTCTGCTAGAACCGTGTGTTGACTATAAGTTGACAAAGACTAGCATACGCATCAACTCTGTTTTTTAGGGGACGCGTCAACTTAGTAAGGCCAGAAGTGTGTGGCAGAGAACTTATAGCCCATTTGAGATTTGTAAGAATGTGTAGCCCATTTTTGAATTCTAATGGAATTTACTACAGCCCATTTATAGTTTGTTAAAAGTGCAGCCCATTTCAACCAACCATTCAAAACAGAATTCAATAAAATTTCCCACATTTTGATGGGATCCGAAATATTTTTATCCTGAAATTTCTAGTCAGATTAAATACAATTTCAATATAAATTTTTATTACGTAAAACTCCAACGAAACATTGCTCTTGCAACAATTAATGAAATTAAAATTTTCAATATCCAAAAATAATATTTTATAAAGTAATCACGTGTTTGGTGCATTTTTTTATAGTTACTGCCCAGTTTTTATAATTACATTTCATTTATTATTTTTTAAAGCCTATTTTCTTGTTAAGCCTAATGCATCCCTCCTAGGAAAGATTTGCAGCCCAGCGGGGCGGAGAATAACAACTTGACCTTGCCTGGGTATTCCTAAAAAAAGTATAGCTGGGCTAGCCATTTTCAGCTGGAAAAAATTAATATCTGGGCTGGATATCTGGCCTGGGCTAGACGGACCACAGCCCGCCCAGTTAATACTTGCAGCGATGTTTTCGTTGTTGTTTAGAGGAGAAAAATTAATATCTGCGCTAAACATCGAAAAACTCTGTAGTGCTCACACCTCAAAAACACAAATACTGCTCGAGCTGCTTGGTCCCAGCTATCGGCCGCTTCTTGTGCAATTCTCTCGTTTATTGACTACTACATAGGTTGACAATGGTGTGGGACCGTGATGTCAGGAAACCAGGATGAAGCAATATAAATTATAGTTACACACACACACACACACACACACACACACACACACACATATATATATATATATGAGGCACTTGCGTACGTGAGGCTATGGACCTGGTGGGTCCCCATACTCATCCTCTCCAAGTAAAGTCATCTCCTCGCCCACGAGCGCTTTCCGCCCGAAACAGTCAGCGCCGCCCGCCCCGCTTCCCGGTGCAGGCGATTGCTCCGCCTTCAAACGACACAAGTGCCATCCGTCCGTCCATCTGCCGCCCACATTAATGATATACGGTTACCAAGGCAGCTACTCCGGCTCCACACGTCCATTCCTCCGCCCGCCCACCATTGCTATATAAACTGCTGCGCCGGCCATAGCCGCAGTCATCCGCATTTGGTCCCTTTTTCCTGTCCACACCACTACTGCCCACTATGGCTTACTCGCGCTCCAGCGCTCTTTGGGACGGGCGGACGATGGGCCACAAGAAGATGGCAGCCATTGCTGCCGACCGACTGGCCGGTAGGCAGCCCGAGGACGACGACGTCCCAATGGAGAACATGGTAGTCGATGATCCGGCGCCAACCCCCTCCTCCGTGCCATCCTCGCCGGTGCATTGCATCATGACCATCGGCGAGGCCCGTGCCCAATATATGGACAGGGTGAGGCAGATGCGTGAGGAGCAGTTCCGGGAGGCGCAGGCCGACGCCGCCTACAACCACCATCTCCTCCAGGAGCACCTGCAGGCGGAGGAGCAGATCGCCGCGGAGTGGGCGGAGCAGGAGGCGCTGCTCGACTCGTACTGCTCCGCCCGCAAGGGCCGCCTCGAGTGCTGGCGGTACCGCATGCGGGTGGCGGAGGCTGCTGTTTGGCGAGACCGAGGACGAGGCAGAGGACAATGCCGGCTCCGACGAGTCCCCGCTCCACTGGCGTCGACGAGGCCCTGCTCCGCCGAGGCCCCGCGGCGCCAACAACGAGGCAGGGGACACCGTCGGCTCCACCGAGGCCCCGCCCCGCCAACAACGAGGCAGAGGACATCGCCAGCTCAGCCGAGGCCCCACCCTGCCGGCAACGTGGGGGAGGATTTCCACCGCTCTGCTGAGGCGCCGCCCGCCGGCAACGAGACATAGGATATCGCCGGCTCCGCCGAGGCCCCGCCCCGCTGCCAACGAGGCCGCGCCACACAGAAAATGAGGAAGAGTTGAACACTGTCGGTGTCAAAACCGGCGGATATCGGGTAGGGGGTCCCGAACTGTGCGTCTAGGCGGATGGTAACAGGAGACAAGGGACACAATGTTTACCCAGGTTCGGGCCCTCTTGATGGAGGTAAAACCCTACGTCCTGCTTGATTAATATTGATGATATGGGTAGTACAAGAGTAGATCTACCACGAGATCAAGGAGGCTAAACCCTAGAAGCTAGCCTATGGTATGATTGTTGTACGTTGTCCTACGGACTAAAGCCCTCCGGTTTATATAGACACCGGAGAGGGTTAGGGTTACACAAAGTCGGTTACAATGGTAGGAGATCTAAATATCCGCATCGCCAAGCTTGCCTTCCACGCCAAGGAAAGTCCCTTCCAGACACGGGATGGAGTCTTCAATCTTGTATCTTCATAGTCCAGGAGTCCGGCTAAAGGTATAGTCGAGCCATCCGGACACCCCCTAATCCAGGACTCCCTCAGTAGCCCCCGAACCAGGCTTCAATGACGACGAGTCCGGCGCGCAGATTGTCTTCGGCATTGCAAGGCAGGTTCTTCTCCAAATTCCGTGTACCTGTTGAATAATGTCTGGTTGTTGTAATGTAGCGCTCCTTGGCTTCTACGCCCAACAATGGCCGTCTTCCACGTGTCAAACGAATACGAAAAGTCTGGGTGTTTTTACATTCACACCCCTAGCCGCGTAAGTGAGCTGCCTATTTAAAGGGATGAGGATTTAGATCCAAACCACACCTTCTCCCCTCCGCGAGTGTTCATCAGAGCGCATCTGACAAAGCTCTATTCTACCATGGCCAGCCATCGCAACTCCTCCTCTCGCCCTTCCAGTCCTAAGCCCGGAGATTGGGAGAGATGCTCCATCCCGCATAGCGAGCTAGTGTCGCTCCAGACCAAGGGATTTCTCCCCCCGGCCTATATGGTCCTAGTTTGAGCCGGACTCGCCACCTATAATGGCGGAGAGCAAGCGGAGCGCGCCCCAATCCCTCCAAGGGAGAGCTAAGAGGGATCGGATTTCCAATTCATCCGTTTCTCCGGGGGCTCCTGGAGTTCTATGGTCTCCAGCTGCACAACATCACGCCTGCCTCCATATTGCATATCGCGGGCTTCGTAGCCCTTTGCGAGCTATTCTTGGGTGTTGAGGCTCATTTCGCGCTGTGGAAGAGGCTATTCTGCCTGGTGCCCCGTTCTCAGGAGGGGTCAATATATCAAGTGGGCGGAGCCGAAGTGTGGCGCATCGCCGGGACCGGATATCTATCCGGAACCCCGAAGAAGGCGTCCGAGGACTAGCCTTCAGAATGGTTTTATATGGAGGATGTCCCACTGCCGGATCCTATCCGGGTCGGTCTCCCTGAATTCAACAGTGCTCCCTTAAAGAAACGCTTAAGCTGGCGTCCACGGAGCTCTCAAAGAGAAAGTGACAGGGACGTCCTTTACCTGATTGGCCGGATAAGACTATTGGCTCATTCCGTACTAACCATGGTCGGAGTCATGGCCGTGTGCATCATGCGGGGGGTGCAGCCGCTTCAGTATAGAGGCCACCCCATGTGGGATTTTAACGAGGAGGATGACGCCACTCGTTACGGCCGTAAGGGGCCAGACTCAGCTGCCGCTCTAGTAAAGATCTTATCCTCTTTGTACAAGGGAGAAGAGGAGGAATTCCTCTGCGTCAACCCACAGGGTGGATTTACTATGTACAACCCTCCAAGTTGGGTAAGCGGACAATCCTGCTTGCCCATCCGTTTTATATTCCCATGATTAAATATGTAGTCTAACGACTCATACGCAGGAACTGCATCAGGAAGTAAAGGGTATAAACAGCCATCCTCCACAGCCCGAGGATCCTGAACGGTTCCTCGATCCGACCTCCGAAGAGGATCCGGACATATCTGTGGAGCTGATTGACGGGGTGTTTCATCAGCCGAGCAAGGACGATACCTTGGTGGCCATCACGGCCGACTACCCCGGGTTAATCTCGGCCTCCCAAGTAACTGAAACCGGAGTCTCATCACCTTGGGAAGGGATCCATCCTCACGTGTTTTCAGTTTTCCTGACAACAACCATGTTTTGCAAGGGAGGTTCCTGATGTTGGAAATATGCCCTAGAGGCAATAATAAATTATTTATTATTATATTTCCTTGTTCATGATAATCGTTTATTATCCATGCTATAGTTGTATTGATAGGAAACTCAGATACATGTGTGGATACATAGACAACACCATGTCCCTAGTAAGCCTCTAGTTGACTAGCTCGTTGATCAATAGATGGTTACGGTTTCCTGACCATGGACATTGGATGTCGTTGATAACGGGATCACATCATTAGGAGAATCATGTGATGGACAAGACCCAATCCTAAGCCTAGCACAAAGATCGTGTAGTTCGTATGCTAAAGCTTTTCTAATGTCAAGTATCACTTCCTTAGACCATGAGATTGTGCAACTCCCGGATACCGTAGGAATGCTTTGGGTGTGCCAAACGTCACAACGTAACTGGGTGGCTATAAAGGTACACTACGGGTATCTCCGAAAGAGTCTGTTGGGTTGGCACACATCGAGACCGGGATTTGTCACTCCGTGTGACGGAGAGGTATCTCTGGGCCCACTCGGTAGGACATCATCATAATGTGCACAATGTGACCAAGGAGTTGATCACGGGATGATGTGTTACAGAACGAGTAAAGAGACTTGCCGGTAACGAGATTGAACAAGGTATCGGATACCGACGATCGAATCACGGGCAAGTACAATACCGCTGGACAAAGGGAATTGAATACGGGATTGATTGAATCCTCGACATCGTGGTTCATCCAATGAGATCATCGTGGAACATGTGGGAGCCATCATGGGTATCCAGATCCCGCTGTTGGTTATTGGCCGGAGAGTTGTCTCGGTCATGTTTGCATGATTCCCGAACCCGTAGGGTCTACACACTTAAGGTTCGATGACGCTAGAGTTGTTATGGGAAATAGTATGTGGTTACCGAAGGTAGTTCGGAGTCCCGGATGAGATCCCGGACGTCACGAGGAGTTCCGGAATGGTCCGGCGGTGAAGATCGATATATTGGACGAAAGGTATTGGAGTCCGGAAGTGTTCCGGAGGTACCAGGCTATGGCCAGCATGACCGAAAGGTGTTTCGGGAGCCCCGGCAAGTGTTGGAGGGCCTCATGGGCCAAAGGGGAAGGGGCAAACCAGCCCACTAAGGGTTGGTGCGCCCCCCCACACCCTTTCCCACGTTACCTGGGGAGGTGGGGCGCCTCCACCTGGCTTGGGAGGCAAGCCTCCACCTGCTTGGCTTGGGGGGCAAGTCTCCCTAGGATTTTCCCTAGGGAGATCCAATCTGCCTAGCCGCCGCCCCCTAGGGGAAACCCTAGGGCGCCTCCCCCTCTCCCCTTGCCCCTATATATAGTGGAGGGGTGGGAGGGCAGCGGTGACCTCTTCCCTGGCGCAGCCCTCCCTCCTCCTACCTTCTCCTCCTCCTCCATGGTGCTTGGCGAAGCCCTGCCGGAGAACCACGAGCTCCACCACCACCACGCCGTCGTGCTGACGGAGCTCTCCCTCAACTTCTCCTCTCCCCTTGCTGGATCAAGAAGGAGGAGACGTCCCCGGGCTGTACGTGTGTTGAACGCGGAGGTGCCGTCCGTTCGGCACTAGGATCATCGGTGATTTGGATCACGGCGAGTACGACTCCATCAACCCCGTTCACTTGAATGCTTCCGCTTAGCGATCTACAAGGGTATGTAGATGCACTCTCCTTCCCTCGTTGCTAGATTACTCCATAGATTGATCTTGGTGTTGCGTAGAAAATTTTGAATTTCTGCAACGTTCCCCAACAGTGGCATCATGAGCTAGGTCTATGCGTAGTTTCTATGCACGAGTAGAACACAAAGTATTTGTGGGCGTTGATTTTGTTCAATATGCTTACCGTTACTAGTCCAATCTTGTTTCGACGGTATTGTGGGATGAAGCGGCCCGGACCGACCTTACACGTACTCTTACGTGAGACAGATTCCACCGACTGACATGCACTAGTTGCATAAGGTGGCTAGCGGGTGCCAGTCTCTCCCACTTTAGTCGGAACGGATTCGATGAAAAGGGTCCTTATGAAGGGTAAATAGCAATTGACATATCACGTTGTGGTTTTGCGTAGCTAAGAAACATGTTCTTGCTAGAAACCCATAGCAGCCACGTAAAACATGCAAACAACAATTAGAGGACGTCTAACTTGTTTTTGCAGGGTATGCCATGTGATGTGATATGGCCAAAAGGATGTGATGAATGATATATGTGATGTATGAGATTGATCGTGTTCTTGTAATAGGAATCACGACTTGCATGTCGATGAGTGTGACAACCGGCAGGAGCCATAGGAGTTGTCTTAATTTATTTATGACCTGCGTGTCAACATAAACGTCATGTAATTACTTTACTTTATTGCTAACCGTTAGCTGTAGTAGTAGAAGTAACAGTTGGAGAGACAACTTCATGAAGACACGATGATGTAGATCATGATGATGGAGATCATGGTGTCATGCCGGTGACGATGATGATCATGGAGCCCCGAAGATGGAGATCAAAAGGAGCAATATGATATTGGCCATATCATGTCACTATTTGATTGCATGTGATGTTTATCATGTTCATACATCTTATTTGCTTAGAACGATGGTAGTAAATAAGATGATCCCTCATTAAAATTTCAAGAAAGTGTTCCCCCTAACTGTGCACCGTTGCGAAAGTTCGTCGTTTCGAAGCACCACGTGATGATCGGGTGTGTTAGATTCTTACGTTCACATACAACGGGTGTAAGCCAGATTTACACACGCGAAACACTTAGGTTGACTTGACGAGCCTAGCATGTACAGACATGGCCTCGGAACACAAGACACCGAAAGGTCGAGCATGAGTCGTATGGTAGATACGATCAACATGAAGATGTTCACCGATGATGACTAGTCCGTCTCACGTGATGATCGGACACGGCCTAGTTGACTCGGATCAAGTAATCACTTAGATGACCAGAGGGATGTCTATCTGAGTGGGAGTTCATAAGATGAACTTAATTATCCTGAACATAGTCAAAAAATCTTTGCAAATTATGTCGTAAGCTCGCGCTTTAGTTCCACTGTTTAGATATGTTCCTAGAGAAAATATAGTTGAAAGTTGACAGTAGCAATTATGCGGACAGTAGAAGGCTTATGTCCTTAATGCACCGCTTGGTGTGCTGGACCTCGAACGTGGTCTGTGGATGTTGCGAACATCTGACATACACGTTTTGATGACTACATGATAGTTCGGTAATGTTAAATGGTTTAAAATTGAGGCACCGAAGACATTTTTGAAATGTCGCGGAACATATGAGATGTTTCGAGGGCTGAAATTGGGATTTCAGGCTCGTGCCCATGTCAAGAGGTATAAGACCTCCGACGATTTTCTTAGCCTGCAAACTAAGGGAGAAAAGCTCAATCGTTGATCTTGTGCTCAGATTGTCTGAGTACAAAAATCACTTGAATCGAGTGGGAGTTAATCTTCCAGATAAGATAGTGATGTTTCTCCAAAGTCATTGCCACCAAGCTGCTAGAGCTTCGCAATGAACTATAACATATCAGGGATAGATGTGATGATCCTTGAGATATTCGCGATGCTTGACACCGCGAAAGTAGAAGTCAAGTAGGAGCATCAATTGTTGATGGTTAGTTAAAAACCACTAGTTTCAAGAAGGGCAAGGGCAAGAAAGGGATACTTCATGAAACGACAAGTCAGTTGCTGCTCAAGTGAAGAAACCCAAAGTTGAACCCAAGCCCGAGACTAAGTGCTTCTGTAATAAGGGGGAACAGCCACTGGAGCAGAATTACCCTAGATACTTGGTAGATAAGAAGGCTGGCAAGGTCGATAAAAGTATATTGGATATACATTGTGTTGATGTGTACTTTACTAGTACTCCTAGTAGCACCAGGGTATTAGATACCGGTTCAGTTGCTAAGTGTTAGTAACTCGAAATAAAAGCTACGGAATAAACGGAGACTAGCTAAAGGTGAGCTGGCGATATGTGTTGGAAGTTTTTCCCAAGCTTGATGTGATCAAGCATCGCACGCTCCCTCTACCATCGAGATTGGTGTTTGCGTTGAGCATAGACATGATTGGATTATGTCTATCGCAATACGGTTATTCATTTAAGGAGAATAATGGTTACTCTGTTTATTTGAATAATACCTTCAATGGTCTTGCACCTAAAACGAATGGTTTATTGAATCTCGATCATAGTGATACACATGTTCATGCCAAAAGATATAAGATAGTAATGATAGTACCACCTACTTGTGGCACTGCCATGTAAGTCATATTGGAATAAAACACATGAAGAAGCTCCATTTTGATGGATCTTTGGACTCACTCATTTTTGAAAAGTTTGAGACATGCGAACCATGTCTATTGGTGTATATGAAACTCCATGCAAATGGACCGTTTGGACTCACTTGGTTTTGAATCACTTGAGACATGCAAATCATACCACATGGGCAAGATGACTGAAAGCCTCGTTTTCAGTAAAATGGAACTAGAAAGCAACTTGTTGGAAGTAATACATCTTGATGTGTGCAGTCCAATGAGTGCTGAGGCATGTAGTGGATATCGTTATATTCTTACTTCACAGATGATTTGAGTAGATGCTAAGTATATTTACTTGATGAATCACGAGTCTGAATTATTGAAAGGTTCAAGTAATTTCAGGGTGAAGTTGAAGATCGTCGTGACAAGAGGATAAAATATCTATGATATGATCATAGAGATGAATATCTGAATTACGAGTTTGGCACGGAATTAAGACATTGTGGAAATTGTTTCACAACTAATACAGCCTGGAACACCATAGTGTGATGGTGTGTCCGAGCATCATAACTGCACCCTATTGGATATGATGCATACCATGATGTCTCTTATCGAATTACCACTATAGTTTATGGGTTAGGCATTAAAGACAACCACATTCACTTTAAATAGGGCACCACGCAATTCTGTTTGAGTCAACACCGTATGAACTATGGTTGAGAGAAACCTAAGCTGTCGTTTCTTAAAAGTTTGGGGCTGCGACGCTTATGTGAAAAAGTTTCAGGCTGATAAGCTTGAACCCAAAGCGGATAAATGCATCTTCATAGGACACCCAAAACAGTTGGGTATACCTCCTGTCTCAGATCAGAAAGCAATAAGGGATTGTTTCTAGAATCGGGTCCTTTCTCGAGGAAAGGTTTGTCTCGAGAATTGAGTGGGAGGATGGTGGAGACTTGATGAGGTTATTGAACCGTCACTACAACTGGTGTGTAGTAGGGCACAGGAAGTTGTTCCTGTGGCACCTACACCAATTGAAGTAGAAGCTTATGATAGTGATCATGAAACTTCGGATCAAGTCACTACCGTACTTCGTAGGGTGACAAGGATGCGTACTGCTTCAGAGTGGTACAGTAATCTTGTCTTGAAGGTCATGTTGCTAGACAACAATGAACCTACGAGCTATGGAGAAGCAATGGTGGGCCCAAATTCTGATAAATGGTTAGAAGCCATGAAACCCGAGATAGGATCCATGTATCAGAACAAAGCATGGACTTTGGTGGACTTGCCCAATGATCGGCAAGCCATTGAGATAAATGGATCTTTAAGAAGAAGACGGACGTAGATGGTAATGTCACCGCCTATGAAGCTCGACTTGTGGCGAAGAGTTTTTCACAAGTTCAAGGAGTTGACTATGATGAGTTCTTCTCATCCGTAGCAATGCTTAAGTCCGCCGGAATCATGTTAGCATTAGCTGCATTTATGTAATCTGGCAGATGGATGTCAAAACGAGTTTCCTTACAAGTTTTCGTAAGGAAAGGTTGTATGCGATACAATCAGAAAGGTTTTGTCGATCCTAAGGATGCTAAAAGGTATGCTAACTCCAGCGATCCTTCTAAGGACTGGAGTAAGCATCTCGGAGTTGGAATGTACGCTTTGATGAGATGATCAAAGATTTTGGGTTTATACAAAGTTTATGAGAAACTTGTATTTCCAAAGAAGTGAGTGGGAGCACTATAGAATTTTTGATGAGTATATGTTGTTGACATATTGTTGATCAGAAATGATGTAGAATTTCTGGAAAGCATATAGGGTTATTTAAAAAGTGTTTTTCAATGGAAAACCTGGATTAAGCCACTTGAACATTAAGCATCAAGATCTATAAGGATAGATCAAAACGCTTAATGGTACTTTCAAATGAGCACATACCTTGACATGATCTTGAAGGTGTTCAAGATGGATCAGTCAAAGAAGGAGTTCTTGCCTGAGTTGTAAGGTATAAAGTTAAGACTTAAAGCTCGACCACGGCAGAATAGAGAGAAAGGACGAAGGTCGTCCCCTATGCTTAGACATAGGCTCCATAGTATGCTATGCTGTGTACCGCACCTGATGTGTGCCTTGCCACATGTCCGGCAAGAGGGTACAAAGTTGATCAAGGAGTGGATCACCAGACAGCGGTCAAAATTGTCCTTGGAGAAAATAGGGACATGTTTCTCGATTATGGAGGTGATAAAGAGTTCGGCGTAAAGGGTTACGTTGATGCAAGCTTTAACACCTATCCGAATGACTCTGAGTAGCAAACTGGATACGTATAGTGGAGCAACCATTTGGAATAGCTCCAAGTGGAGCGTGGAAGCAACATTTATAATATGACCTAGAGATTTGCAAAGTACATACGGATCTGATTGTTGCAGACCCGTTGACTAAAACCTCTCTCACAAGAAAAACATGATCAAACCCCAGAACTCATTGAGTCTTAATCACATGATGATGTGAACTAGTTTAGTGACACTACTAAACTCTTTGGATGTTGGTCACATGGCGATGTGACCTGTGAGTGTTAATCACATGGCGATGTGAACTAGATTATTGACTCTAGTGCAAGTGGGAGACTGTTGGAAATATGCCCTAGAGGCAATAATAAATTAGTTATTATTATATTTCCTTGTTCATGATAATCGTTTATTATCCATGCTATAATTGTATTGATAGGAAACTCAGATACATGTGTGGATACATAGACAACACCATGTCCCTAGTAAGCCTCTAGTTGACTAGCTCGTTGATCAATAGATGGTTACGGTTTCCTGACCATGGACATTGGATGTCGTTGATAACGGGATCACATCATTAGGAGAATCATGTGATGGACAAGACCCAATCCTAAGCCTAGCACAAAGATCGTGTAGTTCGTATGCTAAAGCTTTTCTAATGTCAAGTATCACTTCCTTAGACCATGAGATTGTGCAACTCCCGGATACCGTAGGAATGCTTTGGGTGTGCCAAACGTCACAACGTAACTGGGTGGCTATAAAGGTACACTACGGGTATCTCCGAAAGAGTCTGTTGGGTTGGCACACATCGAGACCGGGATTTGTCACTCCGTGTGACGGAGAGGTATCTCTGGGCCCACTCGGTAGGACATCATCATAATGTGCACAATGTGACCAAGGAGTTGATCACGGGATGATGTGTTACGGAACGAGTAAAGAGACTTGCCGGTAATGAGATTGAACAAGGTATCGGATACCGACGATCGAATCTCGGGCAAGTACAATACCGCTGGACAAAGGGAATTGAATACGGGATTGATTGAATCCTCGACATCATGGTTCATCCAATGAGATCATCGTGGAACATGTGGGAGCCATCATGGGTATCCAGATCCCGCTGTTGGTTATTGGCCGGAGAGTTGTCTCAGTCATGTCTGCATGGTTCCCGAACCCGTAGGGTCTACACACTTAAGGTTCGGTGACGCTAGAGTTGTTATGGGAAATACTATGTGGTTACCGAAGGTAGTTCGGAGTCCCGGATGTGATCCCGGACGTCACGAGGAGTTCCGGAATGGTCCGGCGGTGAAGATCGATATATTGGACGAAGGGTATTGGAGTCCGAAAGTGTTCCGGAGGTACCAGGCTATGGCCAGCACGACCGAAAGGTGTTTCGGGAGCCCCGCTAAGTGTTGGAGGGCCTCATGGGCCAAAGGGGAAGGGGCAAACCAGCCCACTAAGGGTTGGTGAGCCCCCACACCCTTTCCCACGTTACTTGGGGAGGTGGGGCGCCTCCACCTGGCTTGGGAGGCAAGCCTCCACCTGCTTGGCTTGGGGGGCAGGTCTCCCTAGGATTTTCCCTAGGGAGATCCAATCTGCCTAGCCGCCGCCCCCTAGGGGAAACCCTAGGGCGCCTCCCCCTCTCCCCTTGCCCCTATATATAGTGGAGGGGTGGGAGGGCAGCGGTGAACTCTTCCCTGGCGCAGTCCTCCCTCCTCCTACCTTCTCCTCCTCCTCCATGGTGCTTGGCGAAGCCCTGCCGGAGAACCACGAGCTCCACCACCACCTCGCCGTCGTGCTGACGGAGCTCTCCCTCAACTTCTCCTCTCCCCTTGCTGGATCAAGAAGGAGGAGACGTCCCCGGTCTGTACGTGTGTTGAACGCGGAGGTGCCGTCCGTTCGGCACTAGGATCATCGGTGATTTGGATCACGGCGAGTACGACTCCATCAACCCCGTTCACTTGAACGCTTCCTCTTAGCGATCTACAAGGGTATGTAGATGCACTCTCCTTCCCTCGTTGCTAGATTACTCCATAGATTGATCTTGGTGTTGCGTAGGAAATTTTGAATTTCTGCTACGTTCCCCAACACCTGAGGCGGGAGGCCGATCCTGCGGCGGCTAGCCAACGAGGGGCCGCAGGGCCCCATGGGTTAAACAGGAATGTGGTCCGGACTGAGGCGCCGGTGCAAAGGTATAGCGCGCCTGTTTAGTCTAGGTGTTATTCCTTCAAGGCATATTAACACTCGTGCTTTGTGCAGGACAAAGAGGCCTCGCCAGACTATATCCGGAGAGGCTGCCAATCGCGCCTCGACCAGCCAGGCTCCACAGCCTGGCCCGGAGGCGGAGGCAAACACGAGGCACGCACCGGACGCTCCTTCGACAGAGGATGCAGACAGGCTGTCCGCCACCCATTTCGAGGTGGAGAGTGCCATGAATCACCGGCGCCGCCGGACAGTTCTCCGCGACGCTTGTTTCTCGCAAGAGGCGTTGGATGCCTTCAATTCGGGAGATGCGTATCTCCGTGCCTTTCAAAATGGTCTAGCCAGAGCCACGGAGCAATATGTAAAAGACATACGGGTGAGAAAATTTGATAGTTATATGGATCAGTAGCCCCCGAGACTTGAAACAGTTAGAATAACTGATTTAAGGATCATATAACATGCAGGCTCTTTCGGAGAAGAATACCCAGCTGTCCCAGGAGCTGAAAGAGTGCAAAGCCCAACTTGAGGCCGCACTAGCCGCGACAGGGGAGCCCAAGGGGGCCCCCTCTGGTAATATATGCTTCAAAAAGATAAGTATTATGCGGAATGCGGCGTAGGTGCTAATCCAACAAATGATATTGCAGATGGCGCCGGACTGTATCCGGAAAAGCAACAACTTCTGCGCCAGTTAGAGACTGGTGAGAGCGTGCTGACAAAGGTGAGGCGGGAGAAGAATGATCTTCAGGATGCCAACACCAAGCTGGACGTTGAACTAAAACATGTTCGTGCCCAGCTGTCGGACTCCACTAAGGAGAATCAACGGCTTCGACGCGGCATATATAGTAAGTGCTTAAATGAACTCTGAAAAAGGAGTTCGGCGAGGAAGTCGACTAACAGAAATATGTCTGTAGGTATGCTAACAGGTCGTCCTGCAGGGGAGATGCCCGGTTCTACGGGTGACCTTCTTCCCGTGCTCTCGCAACTGCACTAGCGAGTTCGGCAGGCGATGTGAGGCATTGTCCAAGCCTTATGGCCTTCCCTCTCCATGCCCGAGGGCCTTGGAGAGCTTGCAGAGAAGCTGAAGGGAGCGCGGCGGCGCTTCCGGTTGTGGAAGATATCGGCCTGCTATCAAGGAGCTAGGGAGGCCTGGGCCATGGTGAAGACGCAGTACACGAAGGCTGACCCAAACCACATGGCCAAGGTCGGACCTGTTGGGCCTGACGGGAAGGAGATCCCTGTAAGTTTAGTGTACAGCCAAGTAGAATTGGCCGCGAAGTATTCCCAGCAGGACTGTAAACTAGACAGCCTGTTGGATGGTATTGAAGAGGAATACAATCAGTCATATTGACTATGTAATTTTAATTGACATGTGTAATGCCTTCTAGCCGGATTGTAGATCATTTGTCGTTGCCGTCCTTTCCGCTTCGACCTCGGGACCTGACGGTCCGGAGTGTGTCCGAATACCCTTGCGGTTATATAAGAACCGGGGTATGCATGGAGACCAGGCGTAGGCCCAACTAGTTATGTTATATTACATGGTTAGTAAGAAACATCTTCCAGAGAGAATAGTTCTGTTAGGGGTTCCTTTCTCTGGGAGGCATGCCCTAAAGTGCATGTCCGGACTGCGAACGCAGAAAAAGCATCTGGGGGCACATAAATAAGTAAAAAAGGTCATCTTTAGTACACCGACCGAATATTCCCTTAAGAACGCTATCTTTCGGCTTCACCCAGTCTGAGGTACACATCCGGCTGACCCGGCAGTAACAATCGCAGAGGTGCTCCCTTTACCACCTAGCCGAACAATCGGGAACGTAGGGGTAAGCACAGGAGCCAGGCAACCCAGCTTGGCCAAAACTTAAGTCATATCGATGCATATAATGGCGAATAAAAGGTACATGCGGAAGTTTGACACATGTGTTGGGCATGAAGCCCGTATAAATAAGCTTCTGTTTAAAGAAGCCCCCAGGTTTAGTGAGCGCGAATAATGCGCCTCTTGATGAGCCTTTAAGGGAAGGAGAGAAATGTAAGACAGAAAATATAAAAAATGGACAGAGGTAAGAGACGAACACAGAGTCCGGCGCTAGGCATAGAATCTTCGGAGACGGGCTGCGTTCCATGGGTTCGGCTCGAGTCGGTTGTCCGACGCATCTCGCAGGCGGTACGCTCCGCCAGTCAGGACTTGGTCGATTATGAAGGGACCTTCCCACTTAGGCTTCAGTTTGTCCTTTTTCTTGTCCGGCAGGCGTAGAACTAGTTCGCCAACGTTGTAATTTTTGGCCCGTACTTCTCTGCTTTGATATCTTCGAGCCTGCTGTTGATAAAATGCGGAACGGGCTTTTGCCACATCACGCTCCTCCTCCAAGGTGTCCAAACTGTCCTGCCAATCGAGTTCGGCTTCTCTTTCTTCGTACATGCGCACTCGAGGTGAGTCATGAATTATGTCGCAAGGCAAAACAGCCTCTGCGCCGTACTGCATGAAGAATGGTGTGTATCCGGTGGTGCGATTCAGCGTGGTCCGCAACCCCCAGAGTACGGAGTCGAGCTCCTCTACCCAGTGCGTGTTTGATTCCTTGAGGGACCGCACTAGTCTAGGTTTGATGCCGCTCATAATAAGACCATTTGCACGTTCGACCTGGCCGTTAGTTTGTGGGTGATAGACGGATGCATAATCAAGCTTAATGCCCATGTTTTTGCACCAGAGTTTTACCTCGTCGGCCGTAAAGTTTGTGCCGCTATCAGTGATGATGCTGTGGGGGACGCCGTAACGGTGTACGACCCCGGATATGAAGTCTATCACCAGTCCGGATTCGGCCGTCTTAACAGGCTTGGCTTCTATCCATTTGGTGAACTTGTCCACCATGACCAGTAAGTATTTTTTCTTTTGGGTTCCGCCTTTAAGGGGTCCAACCATGTCAAGCCCCCAGACTGCGAAAGGCCAAGTGATGGGGATAGTTTGGAGGGCGGTGTGTGGCATATGGCTTTGGTTTGCGAAAAGCTGGCAACCGACGCATCGCTGGACCAAGTCCTGAGCGTCTGCCCGGGCCGTCGGCCAATAAAAGCATGTACGGAAAGCCTTGCTTACAAGGGACCGAGCTGCCGCATGATGACCACCGAGTCCGGTGTGAATTTCAGCCAGCAAGTTCCGCCCTTCCTCTTCGGAGATGCACCTTTGAAGGACTCCGGTAGTGCTTTTCTTGTAAAGTTCTCCCTCATGGACTTTATAGGCCTTAGATCGCCGCACTATGCAGCGTGCCTCATTTTGGTCCTCTAGGAGCTCCTGCCTAATAAGGTAGGCTAGGAATGGTTCTGTCCACGGGGCGATGACGGCCATTATTACGTGGGCTGAAGTTGTAATTTCATTGGCAGAGCCTCCGATTATGTCAGATTGTTCGGTGCCGGACAGTGCGGTTGGGTCCGGGCTGTTATTACCAGGTTCCTCTTCCCATACTACGGATGGCTTGAACAACCTTTCCAAGAAGATGTTGGGGGGACTGCATCGCGTTTTGCGCCGATGCGTGCCAGGACGTCTGCTGCCTGATTGTTTTCCCGAGCTATGTGGTGAAATTCGAGCCCCTCGAACCGAGCTGACATTTTTAAGACGGCGTTGCGGTAAGCTGCCATTATTGGATCCTTGGCATCGAAGTCTCCATTTATTTGGGATATCGCGAGGTTCGAATCCCCGCGCACCTCTAGGCGTTGAATGCCCATGGATACTGCCATCCGGAGACCATGTAAAAGGGCCTCATATTTGGCTGCATTGTTGGAGTCCGTGTACATAATCTGAAGTACATACTGAACTGTGTCTCCTGTGGGGGATGTCAAAATGACGCCGGCCCCTAGTCTGGCCAACATTTTGGAGCCGTCGAAATGCATGATCCAGTTTGGGTATGTGACGTACTCTTTAGGGAGTTCGGCCTCCGTCCATTCTGCGACGAATTCGGCCAAAACTTACGACATAATAGCTCGCCGTGGCTTATAAGTTATGTCGAACGGGAGGAGCTCAATGGCCCATTTTGCAATCCGGCCCGTTGCATCGCGGTTCTTTATAATGTCGTTGAGTGGTACTTCCGATGCTACTATTATAGAACACTCTTGAAAGTAGTGTCGTAGCTTCCGGGATGCCTTGAATACCGCGTATGCAATCTTTTGATAATGCGGGTACCGTGATTTGCATGGAGTGAGGACAGTGGACACGTAATAGACCGGCTTTTGAAGGGGGAATTTGTGTTCGTCCGTTTCTCGCTCGACGACGAGCACTGCGCTGACAACCTGGTGGGTTGCAGCAATGTACAATAGCATTGGTTCACCGATATTTGGCGCGGCCAGGACTGGGTTTGTTGCCAATATGGCTTTTATTTCGTTGAGTCCGGCCGTGGCGGCATCCGTCCACTCGAAGTGTTCGGTGCGCCGAAGTAGGCGATAAAGGGGTAGTGCCTTTTCTGCCAAGCGGGAGATGAAGCACCAATGTCGGTTTTCCAGGCGCTTTCCATCGCACAGTACTTTTGTACTATGGACGCCAAGTCAGCGAAGCGTGTAATATCACGACGACTTATGGCGTTGAGGATTCCCTTGTCCGTGCAATTATTGCAGAATATTGAGATTGCGTCTTCCTCGTGGCAGTCCATTATCCCGTTCACAACCAGGAGGAACCTCGCCCAGTAATGATGTACTGTTTCTTTGGGCTTTTTGCCTGATTTGGTATAGATCGCTTATGTTCGGGTGGGTGGGTGGAATTAAATCCAAAACCTCACCCAATCTGAGACTCAGAGGCCGAGGAGTTTCCGGACTCTAAAGTTTGGATTCTTGGATGTTGTCCAATGAATCTAGCCCGTTGCCTGATTCTAAGTTCAGGTCTTGAGTTACATCCTCCCCTCCGCGGGTATCTGGCTTGGAGGGATCGGGAATCCGGACGTAGCTAGTCCTTAGGATAGATGAAGGGTCGCCGCACTGCGCCTCTACCACGGCAACATGATGGGTGACCTAGGGAGATTTAATCTCTCTTAGATCGGGTTTAAGCCCAACCTGGTCATAATCCGTAGTGACCCCCAGGGCGGCGATGCGATCCAAGAGCTCATTTATGGCAGAGAGCTCCATTGGATCCAACTACTCGACGAGTTCCGAGCTGACGTGAAGATTGCTTTTGATGACCCAAGAGGTCACCGTCGGCGCAATAGCCGAACATGCGGTCATAAGAAAACCACCTAGCCGGAGAGCTTGGTCAACAGCCAAGGCTCCCTTAATAACGGCGCCGTCTTTAAAGACGGGGAGAGGCATCCGTCCTGATTGCGACGGCACAGAGGAACTCTCAATGAAAGCACCAATGTCGGTGTCAAAACCGGCGGATCTCGGGTAGGGGGTCCCGAACTGTGCGTCTAGGCGGATGGTAACAGGAGACAAGGGACACAATGTTTACCCAGGTTCGGGCCCTCTTGATGGAGGTAAAACCCTACATCCTGCTTGATTAATATTGATGATATGGGTAGTACAAGAGTAGATCTACCACGAGATCAAGGAGGCTAAACCCTAGAAGCTAGCCTATGGCATGATTGTTGTATGTTGTCCTACGGACTAAAGCCCTCCGGTTTATATAGACACCGAAGAGGGTTAGGGTTACACAAAGTCGGTTACAATGGTAGGAGATCTAAATATCCGCATCGCCAAGCTTGCCTTCCACGCCAAGGAAAGTCCCTTCCGGACACGGGACGGAGTCTTCAATCTTGTATCTTCATAGTCCAGGAGTCCCGCTGAAGGTATAGTTCGGCCATCCGGACACCCCCTAATCCAGGACTCCCTCAAACACGATAGGTCGCCGCCGCTCGGGTCCAAGTAAGGCCACCGCTGCTACCCTCCGGTTGAAGCCAAGCTAGGCGGGTTGACCATTGATGGCCGGTTAGCTTCTTGGTGGCGACGTGGAGTCAGAGAGCTGCGCTGGAGAAGAACGCTGCTTCTACTTAACTGCTGGTGCAGTTGGCCAACTGACACATGGGCCCAACAGGCCGCATGTCAGTTACGCAATTGCACCTGCA
This sequence comes from Triticum urartu, assembly GCF_003073215.2. Lineage (NCBI taxonomy): Eukaryota > Viridiplantae > Streptophyta > Magnoliopsida > Poales > Poaceae > Triticum > Triticum urartu. The sequence continues at coordinate 118,673 of NW_024116645.1, forward strand.
GTTAAGTCACCGAAGCTTCTATTCGGCTCAGCGGGACACAAGTGGGTAGCTTCGGTTAATTAATTATACCTCCAACGCACCCCTTTTTAGTTGAAGAATGTATGAAATGTAATGAAATCCGGCATGTTTATATGAAATCCGACCGTGTATGAATGAATTTATTTCAATTAGTTCGAATTCCTGTATCACTGGCATTGGATGAACATGCAAAACAATACGTACTAGCATTATTCCCAGGGTGATCACCTCGTTTGCAGCAGTTTCACATGTACTCCCTCCGGTCCTTTCTAGTCTGCATACAAGTTTTGTCTGCAGTCAAAGTATCTCTACTTTGACCAATCTTATACAAAAAATTATGCACTTTCACAATGTGCGAAGTAAAAAGGAACAGAAGGAGTACAAAGAGTTTGAGCAGCTTTTTAGCGTTTCTGTACATTGTAATCAAACACACAGGCCTGGCAATTCATAGAGAACATTCAAAACAATCGATGATTATGCATCTCAGTGAATCACATGTGAGAGGCAATATTTACTTCACAACTAAAGAATAAAGAAAAAATTGATCGACGCTGCTGACACCAAACGACGTCCCATTGGAAAATATCAAACGCATGTCTTGCTAAAATCAATGAGCAAAATTTGACAAGGTTGTCCCATTCCAAAATATCAAATGCCTACGATTGTGGAATAGGCAGGGTTTGCCATCAGTTTGGACATTGACATGGCGCCTCGTGCTAAATAAACCAGCTGTTCTTTTTGTGCAGTTCCACCAAAATCAACCAAATTCGCTCGTAGCTTGTATGATTTCGCCCTTATATGTTGCAACGCGTTGAACTTATTGGCACCTCCTTTCTTGTGGTGGAAATGAATGATGTGATGTATTCATGAACATTTTGTGCAGTTCCCATTGAAATCAAGCTGAGCACCCTTGTTTGCACAAATACAAAAAAATGATTAGTATAAAGAAAAATGTACAATGAATTGACAGTTTCAACAGGCACATACATGGTCCATGTAGAGCAGACTTTTAGAAAAATGGAACACACCAGAAAGAATCCTAGAACAACATTGTACTCGCGCATCACAGCAAAAAAATGGAGATTTGTCAGTCCTTCTAAGCTGAAGTTAGTTTGGTCTTGTGGTGTGTAATGTAACCATCCTTCAACTGCTCCTTCTGATGAGAAGATAGACAGGGCTTCTTCATCCTGGCATAATCGGAACTAGTCACTTCACGTACTCCATATTCTTCTTCAGAGGAAGATGATCCTATTGTGCAAAGACAAGAGGACTACTAAATGCTAGCATCCCTGTTTGCTCGAAAAAAAAGGAAAGGAAATATTTAAAACATCACAGATGAAGCACTTCTCAAGGACAATACCACTTTTTCATGACAGTATCTAAACAGTAGCACAACACCAATAGAGATGACAAAGCTCAATCATATGGATGAAATCAGTGGGCGAGTACCAACCTTTGTCAGGAGGCTTATTGTGTAGAGCATACAGATGAAGCACTTCTTCGGAACCATCTATTGCTATCTACGGTGGTGGCCATGCTTACTATATACTCCTCGATTAGTTTAATGTTTCCAACATCTTCTTGTGCAGTTCCACTAAAATATATGGTATCTTCAAAGAAGATCCCTGTTTGCACAAGTAGAGATAATTACATATTACATTAAGAGTGGCATCAAATCAGTGGAAAAACAATTGCTCGTTCCAGCCATAGCAATAAATTAAGATGCAAAACTATATCATTACTTGTGTCATCACAGTTCCAGTGCTTCATTACAGCACCGGGAGTTGATTTTTGTTTTTCTTCCGCTTGTTCTTCCCCTTCATCACTTGGTTCAATAACAGACAAGCTTCGCCTTCAATGTAAGATTTGGCATGTCAATTAGGGAGCACAAGTACAGTACTAAACTTAATTTTCTGATGAAAGTGGCAAAATATAGGCCAGCAGTTGTGAAATATCCTTATCTTACCTCAATGGGATATTACGGTGCACATACAGATTGGAAGTCTTGTCTCCATTTGTGCAGTTCACTAAAATCAAGCAACATTATCGTACAAGTAGCACAACATTTGAAAGCACACTTCAGAATCATGTGAAAGAAGGCTAGTACTTACCTCTCATGATGTGGATTCAAACAACTCACAAGAAGAAGATCTGAACCAAATTCGCCTTAACGGATAGGAAGTAAGATCTCCTCTTTTGCAGTTCCACATAGAATAAGCAATCAAGCAACATTGTCGGTCTGACATTTTGGTTGAACTGCACAAAACACTCTTAAAACAAAAGTGTTTTGTGCAGTGCAACAAAAGGTCACAGTGGCAGCGAGGTGAAGTAGATAACCCTGTTTACACAGAGGTACAAAGGAAACAATTAGTGGTCAATAACGGTGGATGACACAGAAGCCCACAAAAAGAAACATCTACCTTAAATAAATGGGAAAGAAAGCAAGACAGTAGCATTTCTCAAATGGTGGCATTGATTATTATTAACATAGAGATTATATTAACAATAAAATTCGTTAAACATGTAATTTGGTTTTAACTGTGGCATTGCATCAATTTTCCAGCGGCATTATTAGAGGGTGTTTTTTACAGGGACATTTTGGTGTAGGGACTAAAAAAACTCAGTGTCAGTCCCATATAAACCAAACAGGAGGGACTTTTCGGGGCTAAAAGTGGGCATTTGGGACTAAAGAAAGAAGACCCCGAGGGAGTCTTTTTGGGACTTTTTCCAATAGTTGCCCCTGCCACGCATCGCACCTTGTCTCTATTAGTTCATTACTATGGGTAACATGGTCTTTTAGCATGTCATTTAATAACCTCTAGTCCATGTTTAGTCCCTGGAACCAAGCAGGTAGGGACTAGGGAGTTTTTAACCAAACAGGGCCTTAGATTAACAACAACTAATGAGTTGCACGGGACAGTGGACGCACCAGCACCATGTGCATCTACCGATGTACTGTGTTCATGCATAGTCTGTTGCAACAAAGAACAAACAACCAAGGAGCATATTTGTGTTGGTCCCAGTTTTGTTATCTTTAGACACCTTTCCCTATATGAGCGCAGCATATCTAGTCCTGCTCAAACTCTACAGCCTTGTCCCTTCCTTTCCTTTTTGAACTAGTACTTTCGCCCCTTCCTTTCCTCTTCGAACCACGTCCTAGATTTATGCAATACAACTTTCCCCACTACTTTCCCCATTCCTTTCCTCTTTGAAACACGCCCTAGATTCATGCTATACAACTTTCCCCCTTCATTTCCTCTTTGAACCACGTCCTAGATTCATGCTATATACAACTTTTCCCACTACTTTCCCCCACACCTTTCCTCTTTGAACCACGTCCTAGATTCATGGTATACATGCAGCTAGAGCAATGCATGTGGAGTAAGTAAATTATACCTTAAGGTTCTTGGGGCGTGGTTCGGTGGGCGATGGGACGACGGCGAAGAAGAAGGGCTGACGCCCTCCCACGCCGCCACTGGGTGGAAAGTGAACAGCTGCGCCGGTAGTCCCTCGCCGACGGAGACAGCGTTAAGCCTCCTTCCCTTCCTGGCGGACGGATCCTGCCGGCTCTTTGAGCAGCAGTGTGGGGAGAGAGAGGCCAACGGAGTCTTGTTTAGATCTGGAGAGGGCGAGAGAGTGTGAAGAGAGCAACTACAAGCGCTGAGGCTCCAGCGTGTATATATATACTGGAGAGAGAGTGTGAAGCGTGCAAACCCTAGAAACATTTTGACCAGTCAAAGAATCCTCCTGGCACAAATTATGCTCAAGTGTAGTTATTGAACCTGAGACCTCAAGTTTGATGAGCGAACAGGCTAACCAGCTACACAACCCTCCCGTTATGTTCAACGAGAGGGAAATAACCTTTTATACATTCCTGCATTGGTGTGACAAGCATGTCGTGTTTCTTTTGTGTGTGTGGGAGTCATTGGGATTTCAATCATAACCGTGTCATGTGGCTTTGGTGGTAAGACTATCCACAGTGGTGCAGAAATAATGCAGCCTTAGTCACCTTACCTCTCTCCACGTAGTACGTTGGGTCCCGCCAGTCAGAGGGTGAAACAAACAAATTAATAAGAAAAATTAAAAGCGCCAGCGGTGTATCTTACCTCACACATCTCGCTACTGCTCGGGAACACTGTCCAATTGATCCCTCTGTTCGCTCACGTACTATTTTAAGTGAATCCTTATTATAAGATGCACACAAATTTTGGGCACTTGTACTCGAGTTAAGTCAGTGTGCCACCGTATCTCGTATACTTACTCCTCCCTCCGTCTAGGTGTAATAAGTCACGTTAGAAGGTGCAACGAGACCAAGGTGTGTGCATGTGCGTGCGTGCGTGCGTGTGTGTGTAACAGCATGTGTGTGTGTTAGAGAGAGCGACAGATCGACCTACTCCTACAGAGAGATGTTGTGTACTGTACGATTTTAGCCGCAAGAGTCGGTGCATCCTCTTGTTTCCGGGAGTGTCCGGTAGGGACATGCGGACAGCTGCCACGCCCGCTCCTGACCAGCCTGGCCCACCCAAAGCCCCTTCATCGCCCGCGCGCGCTTCCCGCCCGAAACGGTCAGCGCCGCTCCAAAGAATCGGTGCCGCATTCATGCCCGGGCAAAGCGGACGCGACCTCTCACTGGCGCAAGAGTGATGGTTGCTTCGGCCGTCCAACTTACTGTTGGGTCTATGTGATTTGACGGCTCATTGGTCTTTATTACTAAGGTGGTAGGACTGCTGGATGTCCCACGCTTTCGGCGAAAGGAGGTACTACTACTAGATTACAATTTTCTCCATTCTTACAGTAGAGGCGTGCAAGAGCAGTGAAAACATGCAGGCTCAGTGATTACATGGCCCACCTCACACTATCACCGTGCGACACCTAACTCTTTACATAGTACTCCCTCCATTCCTAAATATTACTAGATGAGTCCCCGCGCGTTGCTGCGGAACAGCGGTATATCTCTTTGCGCAAAATTATCGATTTCATAGAACTAAAAAAACTCTATAACCGCATGATAAATGTGGTAGCCAAACTAAATAAACTCCCATCATCATTTAGATCATCCCACATAAGGAAAAAGGATGAGCCAACTCCTACTGCATAATGGGATTATATTTTTCTTTTTGACATGTTAATGGGACTTAAAAGCTCACTTTCATGCATGCTACCGGTGCATGCTTGCATGCAGACATGTTGATGTGATTTAAAACCCACTCACATGCATGTGCCATGGTATTTCTGCATGCTTGCATGTGGCTTAGTGCGGAGCCTCTCAACGACTAGACCAGACGGCTATTATGGACTGATTTACTTCATCTAACGGCTACATCAATTTTGATGATGTGGCTCAAGGAGAGGATAGAGAATTCCTAGTAGTGGGGGCTAACTATTACTAGTAGATAAGTATTTGTAGAGATTCCACTACATACGGAACAAAATGAATGAATCTACACTTAAAATGCATCTATATACATCCGCATGTGGTTCATGGTGAAATCTCTACAAAGACTTATATTTAGGAACAGAGGAAGTACTAGTATAGTGCATACCGTAATTTATCAGCGAGATAAATTTGTACAATGCTATGAAGCTTCCAGGTTCTGTTACATGTATCTTGCGTCCAAGGTTTCCCGTTGCAACATTTCATCAAATACAAAGGAGACTAACATGTATGCTATTGCATCTCAATGATTGACAGATCATAGCAAATATGTACTCCCTCCGTTCCAAAATAAGTGTCTCAACTTTGTGCAAACTTTAGTACAAAGTTGTACTACTATTAAAGTTGACACTTATTTTGGAACAGAGGCAGCTAAAGAAAAAAGCGATCCATGCAGTCCCTAGCCCTTGAACCGTGAACCCTGACCAGGCTTCAATTTGCTGGCAACGTTCGAGCTTCCTAATAAATGAAGTTTGCAACCTTTTGACCATCGGATCATTTTGTGCAGTTTCACCAAAATCGAGATGAGCATCCCTATGGCAAAGAAATTGAAGAAGCGTGATTAGAATAAGATTACTGGGACTATTTGATGAGACATAAACTCCTCACAAATACAGTACGTAGAAGCCAGTAGAGGTATGTTCGGGGCAAAGAAGTAGAGAAATATCCACAGGGAGTGATGTGGGCAGCTGGAGCAGTGGTGCAAGCCAGCTGTAAAGGGAGTTGTACCTGAGGGACGTAGCTCAACCTTGAGGAGGGCGGCAGGAGGCGGCAACTTCCCACGTTGCGGCAGTGAGCAAGGAACGAAGGCAACCTCACTGGCTTTGTGAGAGAGAACGGCGGGGACCCCTAATCGGGACGTGCCGACAGTGGGTTTTCGCCGTCGGCGACGGCCACCGCATCTACACTAAGCATCCACCCCTTCCCCAAGCGGACGTGATCCGCCGGGATGTTAGAGATGTGGCCACGGTCGTTTTATGCGAGAGAGTGTTAAGAGAGCAACCCCAGCAAGCAACCGTGTAGGCTGGCCCGTCCTGACTATGTATATAGTGGAGCGGTTTCCTTTTCTCTCCATATGAACCTATCATATTGTGTACGTGCCACTGAAGAAAAAAAACGTTATTTATAAATGACGCGGCATCTACTACTCGTTCTCCTATAACCTTGCGCTTGGCATCTCCAAAATATTAACCTTGCGATTGGCTCTTCGCCTCTTCGGGAAGTCGAGCAATAATGGTAGTGCAGTATATATCGTTCTGGCTATATGAGACCGAATGAATTGCTGCATGTCCACCACGTGGGCAAGGGTCGAGGGGCGAGGGAGAGTGCTACATACGGAGCAAAATGAGTGAATCTACACTCTAAAATACGTCTATATACATCAGTGTTTGGAGTATGTACTAGTAGTTCATATTGAAATCAACTAAAGGACATATATATTCCAAACAATATGATATAATCTCTATAAGCAAGGTAGTAGGGACGAGGAGTAAACGGAGGGAGTAGTAAATTTTTCTCCTCGTCCTGCGAGCCACCGCGCGCATGGGTGAGGGAGCGGCCGTAAGGCGGAGCAAGCTTCACCTCATCCTGCAAGCCACTGCGCCCGTGGGCGGGGGAGACGGCGTACTAAGCAAGCTTCTCCTCGTTCTGCGAGTAGACGAGACACATCAAAAGTACTCCAATGTATAGAGCCTTGCCTCTAAGGTAGGCCCCACATGGTTTGCCTCTTTTTTTAACATAACACATCAAGTCACAATTTGTTTGTTCACCCGTGGTAGACGATCCTCCCTCCACCAAGTGGACAACCAGTACACGTGCCAAATTACCACGTGGGCTGCCTTTTTCGTACAGAAATGAGCTCCACCGTGTACCCGCGCGGGTGTGGTTGGGAAAGATATAGGAGTACGTGCGCCGTGCGTGCACCTATTTTCTTCGTGCATGTCCCCCACCTACGTGGGTCTGTGTGAGAGATACAAACCGCGTTCGTGAGTGTTTTTTGTTTTGGGGTGGGGGCGGGGTGGGGGTTGATTTCGTGAATTATTTGTGGGAATATGTTTCGATGACATCTCAAACAAAATTTTGCATGCAATGTGTGTGAAATGGAGGCCTATCCATATCATACATAGAGGGTCGGGCAATCCACGAGAAGAGAGGGAGGGGTCATAGCTATCGATAGACTCGAAGAGAGGATCAAGTGGGTGGGTGCGAGATCGATGAAGAGAGCCATCGAAATTGTGTGTGTGTGTGCAAGTCAAAGATATAGGGCGACTGGCCTACCAGAATGTTAGAGGGCACATGTCAAGTTTGTGTGTGGCAGGGAGACATGACTAGAGCGCTCGATGTATCGGTGTGTGGGGGGGGAGTGGTGGGAGGAGGGGTAGGCAGAGGCGTAACTATAGAGGTAGAACGACTCGTATATGTGTTGAGAAGGAGAGACCCAGCTATGTCTTGAGGGAGATCGGTCGAGATCCATACATAACTGAAGGACGGGAAATATGATGGGACAGAGAGAGAGAGAGAGAGAGAGGAGAGAGAGAGGAGAGAGAGAGAAAGGGAGGGAGGGAGAGGGAGGGAGGGGTAGAGTGTTGGATGGGTGATGGAGTTGCATCTCAAAGATGGTGGGAGAGGCCTACTAGACAAACTAAGGGTGGAACTGCAATGTTATCAATAAGAGTGGGGATGTGTTTCTGTGTGTGCATGTGCATGATAGATCTGTCGGGACGCATCCATGGATGATGAAGGGGAACCATGTGTTTGGTAAGCAAACCTAACTAGATCGGTAGATCAATTGTTGTTTGTCGGAGGAAGGGAGAGACACAACTAATGAGGTAGATCGATTGACGTGTGGGTAAAAACGAGTTATAAGGACCTAGCTAGCTATATGTATAGCGAGAGATCGATGGGTGTATGTCCATTTGTTATAGGCAAATAAGGCCCAGCGAGACGGATAGACAGAGATAATGGAGCTTGGAGGTGGTACGATAGGCCCAACTACTAGCTAGATAGGGGGAGGAGTGTGCGGTTGTGAGATCGATGAAAAGAGGGGCGAGAGTTTACATGTGTGTCTGACCGTATGAGAGACACAAGGCAAGGACACATAAAGGAGGAGATTGAAGGTGTGTGTGTGTATGTTGTAGGTAGACATCGCTGGAGAGGTTTATCGAACGGTGTGTGTCGGAAAGGAGTTGTGGAGACTCTGGGAGAATGACCTAAAGAAAAAAAAGAATGTGCCCGGTGGATAGAATGCCGAGGGAGGGGGAGGGCGAGGAGGGCGTGTGCATGCACGAGAGAAAGTTAGTGGTAGCTACAAAGGTTAGTGGATTGTGTGGGTGTAAGAGACTAACAAAGATCATAATTTGATATCAAAGCGGATTCATATATTTGAATAGGAGATCATAGTGTTTTAAACATTGCATGCATGAATATAGCGGTGATACACGTGCTGTGCACATGTTATACCATAATGTGATAATGCATGGCGTTTGCAACTCACAGCTAAATGTCGAACAATCTAAACCATACTATACATCAAAGAATCTCACATTTTATTTGAATTTGTGATAATGTGTGGCGTTTGCAGCTTACAACTAAATATCAAACAATCTAAGCAATACTATATATCGAACATTCTCACATTTTATTTGAATTTGTGGTAATGTGTGGTGTTTGCAACTCACATCTAAATACTTGTAGGCGTAGGGGGCGGGGCACCATACATAATGTGATAAACACATTATACATATGAGACATGGTTTCGATTATGAATATCTAGCTAGAGCTAGAAATGTAATTTGATTTGAAATCAAAATAAAGTGGATTGAAAAAATCTAGTTCGAGTTCATATAGTACACATAGTTCATATGTAACTTGAGACTAATGATGTGGTGTGCTGTGAAGATAATACACAAACGATGGTTTAACTTGACAATAATGATGATTGTAGATCTTATTAAAACAGAGAAAGAAATTCAAATGCTTTGACTTCACAACAATCATTACTGTAGATCTTATTCAAATAGAGAAGCGAATTCAAATTTCGTTCATATTGAAGCGGTAGTATATACGTTTGGAATGCACTAAAACGTTCAGTTGAGTAGTAGGTTGCATGCATTATACACGTAGCGAAATATTTTAATTGAACATAACATGAATTCAAAGTTTTGAATGACATTTGTAGTGCACATTGATTTGGTATAGTACACGTTAGGCTTGTCCGGAAATTTCAACCCGCGCCTTGTTAGCCCGAAATATTTAAGATATATCTTTGTCTCATTGTGCTCCGACAACTCCCTCCATCTCAACCCGGGCCTTGCTATTCTGAAATTACAACGCGCGCGAAAACTCCCACCTCCTGTGAAATCCCGACACGCGAAATGCCCGTGGTACCCCTGAACCGAAAAAACCGCCTCAAATCGGTGGGGGTACTTTCGTAACTTACCCCACATTTTGGACAAGCGCGTCTCTAAGCCATGGTTCCCCACTGCCATCCCATCCGCCCACCCATTTGTACACCGAGGCCGTGAAAACCCGCGGCGAAACCCCACACCCGCCCCATCCGCCACCCAGTCGGAGCCTCTTCCCCAACGACGCTGTCCACAGCAACACCTCGACATCCCTCATCCACCGTACCGGATGAGGATCCGTCGCCGATCTCATCGTCCTGCCAGTTCAGCCACCCCGTCCTCCACCTCCAAGGAGATGCCCCGGCGTTCCCCTCGTCTTTCACGCCACCTCCATTCCCACACCGCCGTCTTCAGCTGCACCATCGGAAGAGCGTCATCATCACCATTTCCTCGGATGAAGCTGTGGCCTAATCGGCCCACCAAAGAGGTTGTACACTAATCGCCGCATTTTCTTCTTGATTCGATCTCACGATGCTGCCGGCGCTCGGTCCCGAGCCGACACACGGGGCTCCATCCACGGCGGCGTCGCCGGCAACTTCCTCCACGGCGTCACTCCCTTGGAAGCGACGTCCACATCAGTAGGAGCTGCTGCTGCTTTAGCTCTGGCTCGCGCTGCTGCTCTGCTCTTGCTCTCGGTCCCCTGCCAAGTCTGCTCTTACTATTGCTCTTACTCACGCTGCTGCTCTCGCTCTTGCTCTTGCTTGCGATGCTGCACTGATTTAGCTACACTTCAATCGACTGAATCGACTTTTGGGTCAGTCGATTTTCAGGGGGTGGGGGGGGCTCGCCGGGGTGAAGGAAGAACCAGCCGCAGCGGGGAGGGGGGCTCACCGGAGAGGTACCCCACTATCTATCTTAGGGTTCAAGATGGGGGCGGTGGTCGCCAGCGGTGGCGGGGCTTTGGTGGGGCGGTGGCGTGGGGATCGCTGGAGAAAAAGCTCGGCACAGGGGGGCCTAGAGGGATGGCTGGGGCGGCGGCGGACCGACGGTGGGGAGTGTTTTCGGGGCCGGTGGGGCGGCACACCGCCGGCCGCGGGCGGTGGGGGGCTGCTGTTTGGCCGGTGGTGGGTGGCAACTCAGGGGGGTGGATGTTGAAGATGAACCGCATGTGTCGGTGGCGAACGACACCTATGAGATCACAAGAATCCCTACTACGGTTGCGGGGCGCGGGGTCGTGAGAAGAGCGGATCAAACAGATAGCACACGGTTCGTTTATCCAGGTTCGGGCCGCGAGGATGCGTAATACCCTACTCCTGCTTTGGTGGAGTGTATATCTGTGTTCTTGAGCTAGCTATGGGGCGTGAGGAGCTCCAAAAAGCCGAATCCTCCTCCTGGTCGCCTCGGGCCTCCTTTTATAGGAAAGGGGTTGCCACAGTGGCACACAGGAGGTGGAAAGTGGTATAGTGATGCGAGGTTATCCCTTGCATTACATGACAAGGCGCATGCAGTTAATGCGTCTTGCTTAGGTGTCCTTGCTTTATCGGGGACGAGGGAGAGCCCTGTCTCGTCCGTCGCCGCTCCCTCTCGTGTCGACACGTGCCCTGGCCAGCGGTGCCGGCGGTGCCATGTAGGCGGGCATGCAGCTGAGGTGGCGCAGTGGCGGGTGTTCCACGAAGATCTGCATGCCGCCACGCAGGTGCCTGCCCAGCTGGTTGGGTCGGCAGCTGCATGCGAGCGGCGGTGGAGGTTTGATTGGCGTGGGCCTGATGGTGGCCCCACGGGTGTTCTTGGCAAGGGTCTTGCCGCGGCCCCGGCAAGGGTCTTGCCGTGGCGCCCGCTGTCATCCCCGGCAAGGCTCTTGCCGGGGGCCTTGTGGTCCTCCTTGGCTGGGATCCCGCCAAGGATCATCATCTTCTAAAGTGTGTATCTGATCTTGAATGTCTTCACGAAGATCTGCATGCCACCACAGGGATATCTCCCGAATCCTTGCCCCATGGGGGCAGTGGACTCAAGGGTGACTCGCTCCGTAGGTGTGGGGCGAGCTGCCACGGTAAGGGTCTTGCCGGGTTTGCTAAAACTGCTCCTCGGCAAGGATCTTGCCAGGGGAGTCCGCTTCGTCCCCTTTGCTCTTTGTGGTCTTGGTCTTGGCGTCGTTCTTCTTCTCTTGAGCTCCGGCCTTACCTTGGCTTACCTCCCTTGCCGTTCTTGGTGTGGCGGTGCCCATGGCTCAGACTGCCCGTGCACAGTTATAGGGGTACAAAAAGTGTGCCCCCCTTTTTGTACACCGACAGGAGCCCCCGGGCCTAGGCCACACATAAACGCAACGCATTGTTGGGCTAGGCCCAAAAACGGTGCGCGGGCAGGCGGGGCGGTTTTTACCGCGGTAAGTTCCTTCGCGCGCTGTGCTTCCCACGCTTCCTGCGCGTGGCGTGGCGTGGGGAGGCGTGTGTGACGTGGGCGGCATGCGTGGGGCTGAGCTCCGCCCGCATGCGTCACGTCGTAGAAAAGAGGGCGGTTCGCGCCTTCCCCATAAACGGGGGGAGGCGTGGAGGCGCGGCCCATTCACTGAGCGGGGCCGAGGCGTGGTCTTCAAGGCGTCCACTCCCCATGATCACGGGATGGGGAGAGGTCGCCTCATCTGTCGCATCGGTCCTGCACGCCTGCCACGTGGCTCTCATGCGCTTGGGGTGGCGAACGGTGGAGGCGGGGAACCGGGCCGCCGTGGGCTGGGGCAGCGGGTCGGTCCCAGTTCCCTGCGCCTTCCGTGTCTTGATTGGCTGAGCGGGGTAGCCGTGCCCCCACCCCGTTCCCTTATAAAGAGCGGGAGGGGGGGATGGCATCCCACATTCTTTCATCTCCTCCTTCCTTCAGCTTCTGCTCCCCCCTTCCATCCTCCATGGAGAGAGGGAATCTTGGTCCTTCAACGGTGGCGGCGAGGGTCGCCGCTCGACAACGCGTCCGTCCTCCTCCTGCACCTGCGGTGGCAGAGCCAGCCATGAGGGGAAGGGGGAGGGGGCGAGGCCGTGGGCGAGGCCGAGGCGCTCGGGTGAGAGGAGGACGGGGCGGTGCGCCGGCCTCGCCTCCGCCAGCAGTTCCTTCCCCCATGGAGGGCCACGTCGGGGATGACCCTTGCGAGTTCTTCGTCAGGCTGCGCCGGCCGCCCCGCCATCGCCTTCGTCTCCCGACTCCATTCGCGCGGGAGATGGAGCTGGATCCGCCGGAGTCATTGCGGCTGCACATGAGGGGCTGCGGGATCAGCGGCACGCGGGTTCGCGTCGACTTCCCAGCCCCTCCCGTGATGTATCTTCGTCGGGGATGGAAGACGTTCGCCCATATCCACTGCTTGACGGAGGGGCTCACTCTCAATTTCAAGCTGATGGAGGGCGGCCTCCTCTCCGTCAAGGTCTTCGGGCTCTTCGGGACCCGTGCAAGGTCCTGCGTGGAGAGCTCGTCTGATAGCGAAGACTCCTCCTCGGGCGAGAGTGACGAGGAGGACAGCGACAGCGATGACGAGGGTAGTAGGCGGCAGGATGACGGGTCCGACTGGGTGTCGGGCGCCGCTCCGTGCGGCACCGGCGACCCCATCACCCATGTCGCCGGCTCCCTGAACTTCTCGGGGTCGTGTCCTTGGGCGGCTGGCGTTGGGAGGCTGCGGAAGAGGAAGAGGGCGGGCGGCAAGGCCGTCAAATCGGAGTACGCGGGCACCGACGCCTTCGACGCGTGCTGACGTTCTGCCGCCTCGTCTTCGAGCTCTGCTTCCGGCGCTGCCATCACCATCCAGCCTTCAGACGGCCACCGAGATGTTCTCTTGGTGTCTTCTGCCACCCGTAGGTCGCCTAGGCGCCCCTTTTGCCCTTTTCGCCTCCTTGACCTGCCTCCTGAGGGGAGGGACCAGAAAGGGGTTACGGGCACCTTATCTTTTTTTAGTTTTGTAAGCCTTCGGGCCTTAGCTGAATTTAAAACTTGTAATCCCATCATTCATGTTTTTAATTCCCTATGGGCTGTACCTGAGTGGAATGTTTTTAATGAAAAAGGGATGCTTGCCGGGTCATTGGTTTGTGGGTAGAACCCACGAAAAGGAGTAAATCCTTGATATCTTTAAGATAAACATTTCCTTGCCCGGCAACAGGCCTTGCCGTCTCCCCACCTCGCTCGACCTTTCACACGCCTTTGGTGGAGGCGGGGATGAGGCGGGTTCAGGCTCCTTGTTTCATTCTTTCGCTGCCGCGGCTACGACCAAACCTGGCCCCAGGAACGAGCCCTAGGGCCTAGAGTTAGGGGAGCACGGTAGCTTTAGGGAAGAATGAGGTTTCACGTACCTCAGTCCATCAGGGAATGCATGATAAGGGATGAAGAACTTATCTGAAGCTGTAGCCCCCCGGCAACTCTGGTTTGCCGTGGGTGAATCTTTGCTCTTGCAGCCCCCGGCAATACTGGCTTGTCGGGGTCTAGATGCTGGTCTGTCCCTCTTCTCTTTTTCGTCCTTAAGTGATCCGGCAAGGATATCTGTGAGTCCTGCGAACAAAAGAAGACGAAAGAACGGCAAAGAGACGCACGCTCGACCTCTAAGCTAGGGGTTAGTCGCTGCCAACACTATCAACCCTAACCAAGGACGAGACTCGACCTAGCATGCATGCTATAACTTAGGGCGCCAGCGCTTCATTTATTTATGCTCAGGGTCTGCGCCTGGCTTTGTACAAAGGGTTACATGCATCATCGGCAATGCTTGTACAAAAGGTGGCTTGCCGGGGGGCCTGGCAAGCCGCGCCTCACGGGTAAAACTTGCGAAGATGCTCAATGTTCCAGGAGTTACTCACCGGAACGGCATCTTCGGTCTCCAGGAGGACTGCGCCAGGCCTGGTGACTCGTATTACCCGATAAGGGCCTTCCCACTTTGGCGTCAACTTGTTGGAATTCTTGGCCGATTGAACGCGCCGAAGGACAAGGTCGCCTTCCTCAAGGCTTTGGCATGAACCTTGCGGCTATGGTAGCGGCGCAAGGCTTGCTGGTAGCGTGCTGCTCTCAAAGCCGCCCGAAGACGATCTTCCTCAAGGAGCGTTGCGTCATCTTGCCGCAGTCGCTCCTTCTCAAGCTCATCATAAGCGAGCACTCGAGGTGACCCGTATATGAGTTCAATGGGGAGAACTGCTTCTGCCCCGTATACTAGGGCAAAGGGTGTCTGGCCGGTGGCTCAATTTGGTGTTGTCCTGATCAACCAAAGAACCATCGGCAACTCATCAATTCAGCGCCTTCCACTCTTGTGCAGCGTGTCAAAGGTCTTTGTCCTTAAGCCCCGCAACACTTCAGCATTTCCCTTCTCAGCTTGACCGTAGCTCCGTGGATGTGCAACAGAAGTGAAACAGACTTTGCTGCCGAGGTCTTAGGTATATTGCATGAAGGTGCGGCTTGTGAATTGTGTACCGTTGTCGGTGATAACCCTGTTGGGTACACCAAAATGGCACACTAGTCCCTTGAAGAACTTGACGGCTGACTGAGCTGTAACCTTCCTCACTGCCTCCACTTCTGGCCACTTTGTGAACTTGTCGACTGCGACGTACAAGTACTCAAAGCCCCCGAGAGCGCGTTTGAAAGGGCCCAGTATATCGAGCCCCCAGACCGAGAAGGGCCAGGAGAGAGGAATGGTTTGAAGTGCTTGAGCTGGCTGATGAAGCTTCTTTTAATGGAACTAACACGCTTCACACCTGGTGACTAGTGTCGTTGCATCCTAGAGGGCGGTGGGCCAGAAGAAGCCTTGCCGAAATGCCTTGCCGGAAAGGGCCCTTGACCCGATGTGGGATCCACATATGCCTCCGTGTATCTCCGCCAACAGCTCCAGTCCTTCCTCTCGAGGGATACACTTCAATTTCACACCGTTCGGCCTCTTTCTGTACCGGACGTCATCGACGAACTGGTACATGGTAGAGCGACGGCTACTTTTTCCGCTTCTTCCTGCTCCTCAGGAAGTTCCGCTGTTTGGAGGAATCAGACGGTATGCTGTGCCCACGCTGGAGCCCGGAGCTCGACGGCGAGGACTAAAGGCATTTCCTCCGCTATAGGAGCGGCTGTCTCGACGGCAAGAGCTTGCCGCTCCGCCGGGGCTAGCCATCCCGTGGCGGGCTCAGTGTCCCCGGCAACATCCTTGCCGGCGGCTCCGGGGAGCTCGGTGGGAAAGTACTTGCCGGGCCCTGATTTCCTCCTCTTGTTCTGCTCTGTTGATGGATCAACGGATGGCTGAGTTAGCTGAAGCACAAAGGTACCTGGTTCCACAGGTAGCTTGAGGGCAGCGCGTTTTGACAGGTAATCGGCGATATCGTTCTCCGCTCGAGGAACGTGTTCAGCCTGTATACCGTCGAAACGCTATTCCAGCTTTCTCACTTCATCGACATAGGCCTTCATCAACGGGCTCTGGTAATCCTTGTTGACTTGCTTGACGACAAGCTGTGAGTCGCCCCTGATGATGAGTTTCTTGATTCCGAGGTCCGCCGCGATCCTAAGACCGGCAAGCAGCCCCTCGTACTCTGCCGTATTGTTTGTTGACACCTCCCTGGGGAAGTGCATCTGGATCACGTACTTGAGGTGCTCTCCGGTGGGCGCGACAAACAGTACGCCAGCCCCGCCGCCTTGTAAGGAGAAAGCCCCATCAAAGTACATGATCCAATTGCAACTTTCCTCCTTGCCGGGGAGAGCAGTCTCTTGGGCTTCTTGTTTCCGCCGGTGGAGCTCTCTGGCACATCCTCGACGGGAGCGCCACACTCCGAAGAGGTGCACTTGCCGGAGTGGGTGTCCGAGGTCTCACCGGTCTTCTTCTTCTTCCCTAGGTCCCAGCGGCAGGAGCAAGTGCCCTAGTGGCGGCAGCTGCTGCAACTGCTTGCTGGTATAGTTGGTCAGCACAAATCAGCGCATCTTTCTTATCGAAGGGGATGGTGATGATCGTCACAGGTCCTGGCATCTTTAGGGTGTTGTAGGCGTAGTGTGACGCCGCCATGAACTTGGCCAGCGCTGGGCGGCCAAGGATCCCGTTGTAGGGCAAGGGGATCTTGGCAACATCAAACACGATCCTCTCCATCCTGTAGTTCAGATCGCTTCCAAAAGTCACGGGCAGCGTGACCTTTCCCTTGGGTTGGCTTCTTCCCGGGTTGACCCCTTGAAACGTGCCCGTCTCTTCGAGGTCTCCATCAGGAATCTGCAGTTTCTCGATCACGGCAGGCGAGATCAAGTTCAGACCGGCCCCGCCATCGACTAGCATCTTCGTCACCTTGAGGTTGCGTATTGTTGGTGAGACCAACAATGGCAAGCACCCGACCGCAGTAGTGCGATCAGGGTGATCCTCAGTGTCAAAACTGATAGGTGTGCTGGACCACTTCAGCGGCCCTTGGGCACCAAACGACGGCTCTGCCGCTGTAATCTCTCGCGCCCACTGTTTAAGCCGGCGGTGAGAAGTATGCAGCGAGGCGCCGCCGTCGACGCACATGGCCTCTGTAGCTTTCTGAAACTCTTGCTCGCCGGATTCGTCGTCCTCTTCGTGATCGTCGTCTTCTGGCTTTCTGTCACGGCCCCGGGCGGGCCTCTCCTGCTGTTTATCCTTGCCGCGACGGCCCGCCTGGCCGTCACGCTTCTTGCCGGACCCCTCAGCACCGTCTTGGCCCTTCTCGTTGTCCCGCCTCTCATATTCAGCCCTCTACTTCTCAGCGAGGAGCTCAACCTGTCGGCAGTCTTGGAGGGCATGGACTTTGGTGCGATGGATCTTGCAGTATCGCTTGTCGGAGTTTCCTGGCTTCTCGGCAGCCGCCAAGGCCCGGCAGGCGACACATCTGGCAATTTCCTTACCGGGGTCATCTGCCTTGGTTTTCTTGGTGGAGCCGGTGTCATCAGATCCCTCGACGGCAAGCACGGCTTTACCTTTGCGCTTCCTGTTGCGGCGCCGGCCCTTCTTCGCCGGGGCGGCAGTATCCTCATCTGAGGAGTCGGTTGCCACGCCGGCATCTTCGTCGGGGTACTTCCTTCCCTCTTCAGCTCGGGCACATCTGTCAGCAAGAACATAGAGTTCTGCTACATCTTTCACCTTGTTCATTGCCAGCTCTTCGCGCATCTTACAGTTACGCATGTTCTGATGGAACGTGCTGATGATGGCGGCAGGGTGAACATCAGGGATATTGTACTGTATCCGGCTGAACTTCTGTATATACTTGCGGAGACTCTCGCCTCCCTTCTGGGGGATGACGTGCAGGTCGCTCGCTTGGCCATGGGCTTGGTGGCCTCCAGTAAAGGCGCCCACGAACTCATGGCACAAATCCAACCAGGAGGAAATAGAGTCTACTGGCAAGTGCATCAACCATGACATGGCATTGGGTTTAAGAGCCAACGGAAAGTAATTCGCAAGCACCTTATCGTCACGGGCTTCGGCAGCTTGCATCGCGATGGTGTAGATGCTGAGGAACTCGGACGGGTGGGTCTTGCCGCTGTACTTTTCGCCAACGTCAGGTTTGAAGGTGCGGTGAGTGGGCCACTGGAACTGCCTACCTCGTAAGGTAGGCCTCCAGGGCTCTCTGGTGGCGGGTGGTTCGCAGAAGGCCCTGCTCGCCTATCTGACTGGTGGCGCGCTCCGCGCCGGCGCTCGATAGTGGTTCAAGCGTCTTTAGGTTCTCGTTCCCGAAGAACTTGGCGCTGGTCACAGTGGGTCCGTGGTCAGACGACGCTATGGAGACTTCGTCGCCCGCAACGTCATGATGAGCTGGCACCCGTGGTACCGGGCGAGGAGGAGGCGAATGTACCGTGGTCGCGGTACCGCCGGCTTCCCCACCACTGGTGCGTGGAACTCCGTCGGAACGTCGACCCGGGGGCTCCACAGGACCCGGTTCGTCTTTGTTGGCCACCACAACAAGGCTTCGGAATGTGGCTCTCCATTCGTCGAGTTTCCCCGTAGTGGGAGGAAAGTTGAGGAGCAACTGCGCACGCGCCAGGGCTTCTACTGGCGTTGGTGGTAGCGAAACCTGCATGAATCGCAACGCGCTTTGACTTCTGACCATGTCAGAAGGAGCTCTATCACGACCCCGCGGTCGCATGCCATCTTCACCGGTGCCTCGACGAGCGGGCAGGTATTCTACGTCCCGGGAGTGGCGCTCGGGACTCTTCCCGCGGCGATGCCCGGGGTCTTCGGCGTGATTACGCCATTCGTCGTGCGCCGCCTGAGAGGAGCGCGCCGTCGGCGCCGGCGTGGGAGTCTTGGAAGCCCTCGCATCGCCTTCGGGCGGGGTGGCAACGATCTTGGAAGGCCCCGCGCCACCCGCCGAGGGCCTGGCTCCGTCTTTGGATTTGGCGGCGTGCGGCCCGTTGCCAGGCGCACAAACATCGCCGCCTCCCAAACTCCGGCTGCTGGGACGGTGTTGGTGTTCACGACCGGCGCCCCGGGTCCTTTCTGCGACTGGTCCGCTGCTCACCCGCGTCGGGGCGGGATGTCCAGCCTCCGACGGGCCAACCGCCACCGTCGTCTTCTTCTTGGGCACCATGACGATGAAGAAGCGTCGAACTAGCTGCTAAAGCCGATTCTCACAACTACGCCCACTACCTGGCGCGCCAAAGATGTCGGTGGCGAACGACACCTATGGGATCACAAGAATCCCTAATATGGTTGCGGGGCGCGGGGTCGTGAGAAGAGCGGATCAAACAGATAGCACACGGTTCGTTTATCCAGGTTCGGGCCACGAGGATGCATAAAACCCTACTCCTGCTTTGGTGGATTGTATATATGTGTTCTTGAGCTAGCTATGGGGCGTGAGGAGCTCCAAAAAACCGAATCCTCCTCCTGGTCGCCTCGGGCCTCCTTTTGTAGGAAAGGGGTTGCCACAGTGGCACACAGGAGGTGGAAAGGGGTATAGTGATGCGAGGTTATCCCTTGCATTACATGACAAGGCGCATTTAATGTGTCTTGCTTATGTGTCCTTGCTTTATCGGGGACGGGGGAGAGCGTTGTCCCGTCCGTCGCCGCTCCCTCTCATGTCGACACGTGCCCCGGCCAGCGGTGACCGCGGTGCCATGTAGGCAGGCAGGCAGCTGAGGTGGCGCAGTGGCGGGTCTTCCACGAAGATCTGTATGCCGCCACGCAGGTGCCTGCCCAGCTGGTTGGGTCGGCAGCTGCATGCGAGCGGCGGTGGAGGTTTGATTGTTGTGGGCCTGATGGTGGCCCCACGGGTGTTCTTGGCAAGGGCCTTGCCGAGGCCCCAGCAAGGGTCTTGCCGTGGCGCCCGATGTCATCCCCGGCAAGGCTCTTGCCGGGGGCCTTGTGGTCCTCCTTGGCTGTGATCCCGCCAAGGATCATCATCTTCTAAAGTGTGTATCTGATCTTGAATGTCTTCACGAAGATCTGCATGCCACCACGGTGATGTCTCCCGAATCCTTGCCCCATGGGGGCAGTGGACTCAAGGGTGACTCGCTCCGTAGGTGTGGGTCGAGCTGCCACGGCAAGGGTCTTGCCGGGTTTGCTAAAAGAGCTCCCCGGCAAGGATCTTGCCGGGGGAGTCCGCTTCGTCCCCTTTGCTCTTTGTGGTCCTGGTCTTGGCGTCGTTCTGCTTCTCTTGAGCTCCGGCCTTACCTTGGCTTACCTCCCTTTCCGTGCTTGGTGTGGCGGTGCCCGTGGCTCAGACTGCCCGTGCACAGTTATAGGGGTACAAAAAGTGTACCCCTCTTTTTGTACACGACAGCATGCCCTTGATTTCGTATCCAACGGCTGCAAAATCGACTGACCAGAGATGAAAAAGTCAGTCGACCGACGTGTAGCCTCACCTTGCTAGTGCGTCCAGTTTCGACAGCAAAATTCAGTTTCGACAGCAAAATTCAGTTTCGACAGTTAAGTTCAGTTTCGACAGTTAAGTTCAGTTTGGACAGTTAAGTTCGGAGATGAGCGGCTGATGTATTTTACATCTAGCACTTTGTGGTTATGTATTTTACGTCATGTATTGGAGATGATATTAGAATGCCACTCAGGTTAACGTTGTTCGTTGTCTCTTTTGTCCTGCTTCAGCCTCGGCGTCGTACAACTCACCGGAGCTGCTCCAACGATGAAACCCTCCATCACAGAGGTTGTACACTTGTTGCATCTCTTTTTTACTCTACATGTTATATATATTGTCCACTGCGCACACGGATTTGTTACTTTAGTGTCTCCGTGAAAGAAAAAACGTAGGAATTTTAATTTTCACTTGTCCTCCTTTTCAAATTCCTATTCATGAAGCACAAGACTAAGAGATAGTAGCATAATAGCATTATAACCGTACATTTTCTTGTGGTTTGACTTAATCTCACCATGCTTCTTTGCATCTTGTGATCTTCCAATTGTTGTTAATCAAACACCCAGATTGGCAGAAATCCTGTGTTTTTAAATTCTCTGTTTTGCATGTGCATTCCTATCCTATTCCTGTCTATTTCCTATCCCTACATTGTTGGAATCCTCCAATTCAAACGAGCCCTTACAAAATTACTTCTCTTACAGATAGTTGTCAAAGAAAACCTTGCGTGGTTTGTCCCGCTCCTACTGCGCCGTCGTCCACCCCAGCTCAGCTGCTCCAACGACAGAAGGGCCCAGCACAGCAGGGATCCGTCCTCCAGACTGTCTTTCGCCGCCTCAGATCTTCTTCCCCGCTGTTGGCAGCCATGAAAATTGCATTACCATCATCAACCGAGCAGATGACCTCGAGGACTAGACGGCTCCGCAAGAGAGGTCGCACTCTTTCGTGTCTGCTTACGTTATGCATCGCTTAATATTACATGCTACTTTATTGTCCTGTTCACCGATTAGACTCTGAGTCAGCTCCAAACTAATGGTCAAACTTGAGTTTTTAAATGGTTGTGGGGTACATATCGGGGCCGCTATCAATAGTATATATCTACTATCTGGTTAATCTTCGGTATCTACTGTGAGTTTCATGTTGGATGGGAAACAAACAGTAAAGAAGCCATTATCTGTATTTTTTAACTAAAGCCATTATCTGCCTGCTATTATTGGTTTTGGGTATATCCACAGGTTGCTACCATCACTCTGGATTTCTGCATGCACTCCTTACATAATCTCACTATGTTTTATTCCTATGCATGACAGTTATTGTAAACAATGGAACTGAACATGTAGAGCAAAAGAGACAAGCCTTGTGTGGCAATAAAATTTCATGCAGACGTCGCTCCATGGTAGGCGCAAAGGCAGCCCCCCCTCCATGCATTTTGGATTGTAATCGAGAGGAAGATATCTGTTTCGAGGGGGATTCAGAAGGAGAAGACAAATCCTATTTACCCCCTGAGGTCTTCGCTCTAACTTGGCATGCTGATGTTGGTTATATCATGCATATGGTGTCTTGCATTGCTTACTTAATACATCAAATATGTCATCTCCTTAGTTTAGACATCCTTTGTGCGAATGCCATCTGTTTAGTTTATTCATCGTTTATGTGAATTATGCAACGCCATCTTGTTTAGCCAGGCATCATATATGTGAATTTTGCAATGCCATCCTGCTTAGCCAGTCATCTTATATGTAAATTATATCAGGCCATCCTTTTTTTCGTTACATATTACATTTGTCAACAATGTTAGTACATTCAATTGCTCTTCGTGTGCACCAGCCATTTGACATGGTGATGGCAATGCCATGTTGTTTAGCCAATCATCATGTATGTGAATTATATCATGCTATCATTTTTTGTATTACGTGTTCCATTTATCGACAACGTTTGTATATTCAACTACTGTTCCTATGCATCAACAATTTAAAGCGGTGATGGAAGTATCTGGAATGAAAACAAGGTATTCAGAGCAGACAATGCTACCTGCTGAAGCAGACATCTTGCTGGTTACAGAGAGCTCCTCAGAGGAGGATTCAGAGACTAATGACCAGTCCTATTTCCCCCCTGAGGTCTATGCTCAAACTTGGCAGGGTTATATTACCCATGTCATGCATGTTGTCTTGCATTACTTAGTTTTTACATCATATATGGATTGCCATCTGCTTACTTGCTTACTATATAAATCATATATTTGAATTATATCATGCCATCATGTTTACACAGTACATACACATCATCTATCTAAATTATGGCATGGCAACCCATTTAATAAAGACAACATATAGTTATATCATCTCATCCTGTTTAGTGTTTATAGTCATCATATTTTGAATTATGGCATTCTATCCGTCAATGTATGTGAATTATGGCATGCCAACCTATTTAATAAACACATTATATAGTTATGTTATGTCATCCTGTTATTTACATAGTCTCATATTTTGAACTATGTCTTTCCATCCTTTTTAGTTAGCCATCATAATGTGAAATTGTGTCAAGCTATCCTGTTTAGTTAGCCATCATATATGTGATATTGTGTCATGCTATCCTGTTTGGTTAGACAACATAAATATGAATTATTTCATGCCCTCTTTTATTCCCCACTATCCATTGCACCTATCTATCATACAATGTCTATACTTTCACCAAGAAATATCTGTTACGTTCCTGATGTTTCCGAACACTTTCAATTACTTTTCTTGTTTATCAGCCATTTGACCCTAGACTCTCGCAGATTGTACCCCTACCCAGTTGGACAGAGAACCAGCTACACCCCTTCTAACCCCAACCCCGGCAGCTAGTAACCCAGTTCCAGTTGACACAACACCGTCTCCACCACAGAGCACCCAAACACGAGCAGTTTGTAAGGGAACTACAGTGCCCTAAGCACGAGGAGCACCAGTCCGAATCCCAACTCAACGCTTAAAGGAGAAGAAGATTTGTTCTCAGGTCAGGTTTTGTAGCTATGGTTCATACTCCTTTGCTCTTGCATTACTGTATTTACTGATACATATTATTATCAAATTTGAAGGATGGAATTGAAACTCCAATGGTGCAATAGGTATGTTTTAAACCTGTTTCTTTAACTGGTTTGCTGTTGTAACCTGCTCTATGTTGATTTCAATTTCAACTGAATAAACAGTTATGTTCTCATGTCATGCACATTACAAGTGTTGTTATTTCTCTATAGTTACCCACACTTATATTCTGTCTATTCTTCTTTGTCTTGAACAAATATTATTTGAACTGTGTCTCTATCTTGATTTGGCAACAAAAACTAGAATGATATAGACCATAAAGTGACCATGGTACATAGATATATGTTTGTTTCATGCTGTTATCCTGTCCACTTTATTACTGAACTCATTTACCAAAATGAGTTTCATATACAACATGGTAAACATGTGATGTGTCTGCTTGTTTCTCTTTTAGAATGCGGACAAAATATTGGAGAACAGTACCGCGTTATCCAATGGTAAAGGAAGTAATGCAGATAAGGTTCAAGATAGTGAGACATCCCTGTTGGTCTCCAAGAAAGCTGATAAAAACTATCTTGACGACAGTGAGGGAACCCAAAAGTCATGTCTTGATATAGTGTTCGAGTTACTGGCAACTACTGCTGGCACAAGTTCGTCTTCTTGAGTCTCAACTTCAAGTTGAAAGACATCGATCAGATGTGTTCACTAGTAGAAAAGGGGGCAACGGTCCAGGCCGGGGCAGCCCATTAGTACCGGTTCAGACCAGAACCGGGACCAATGGGGGCATTGGCCCCGGTTCGTGAGCCCAGGGGGCCGGCCGGGCCACGTGGGCCATTGGTCCCGGTTCGTCTGGACCTTTTGGTCCCGGTTGGTGGGACGAACCGGGACCAATGGGCCTGGCTCCTGGCCCACCACCATTGGTCCCGGTTGGTGGCCTGAACCGGGACCAAAGGCTACCCTTTAGTCCCGGTTTATGCCATGAACCGGGACCAATAGTGCTGCCTATATATACCCTCGCCCGCGAGAAGAGCACTCCAGTGCTCTGTTTTTCTAGGCCGGCGAGGGGAGGGGTTTGTGGTGCTCTAGCTCACCTCCTATGCACATGAGGTGTTCGATGAAATGCCCGAGGCACACTAGTTAAGCTTTCTCCTCTCGAAGCTCTACCTCAAAGCTCCATTTTCCTCGAGATTTGTCTAGATTTAGCGGTCCGTCACGCCCGACCCCCGTCTTCACCGCCGTCGATCACCCGCGCCGATCTCATCACCGACACCACCGTGGTGAGCCTCTTGTTCTTATCTTCTTTCTGAAAGGAAAAATATTGTTACTTGTATGTTTAGATAGATACTTGTATCATTTTCTTACTTTGATTATTGCATCTTATATAGTGCGATGGTTTTGGTATCCGCCCCCGTCGACCCTCGTCCTTTCTATGATTCGGATGTGGTATATACATTAATCTTTATAACTATTGGTTCATTTATTGTTTATGAAAATTATGCGGACCAACGTGACATAGATTTTATTTGTCTAGGATGTATGTGAACCGGAAATTCCAACCGACCCTATTGTCGAGAGGTTAAATTTAGTTGAAGAAGAAAACAATTTCTTGAAGGAAAAAATAAAAAAAAATTGAGGAGGAGAAGATGATATTGGAGTTGCATGTTGCGGATGTCGTCGATGATCACAAGATCAAGATGGATGCAATGCGCTTGAAGATTAGAAAGATTAGAAAATATGCCATTCATACCGAGGCTTGGTATCATTATGCTGTTGGATCAATTGTTACCTTGGTTGCGATTATGATCGCCTTTGTTTTCGCATTAAAATGTTTTACATAGTTTCAATGTATGGTTTAATTAATTAGATGCTCTGGAGAGCTATATGTTGTTAGATGAGAACTATGTATGTACTTTGCTTTTAATGTGATGATGAACTTCTATTAATTTGGACACTTAATTATATATAATGCACGCAGATGAACCGGCAATGGATGTACGGTGACAAACACACCTCCGAGTACATTAAGGGCGTGCATGAGTTTCTCGACGCGGCTGAGGCAAACAAGCAGAATGGTTTTATGTGTTGTCCATGCCCTGATTGTGCGAATATGAAGTCTTACTCTGACCGGAAAATCCTTCACACCCACCTGCTTTACAAGGGTTTCATGGCACACTATAATGTTTGGACGAGGCATGGAGAAATAGGGGTTATGATGGAAGGCGACGAAGAAGATGAGTATGATGACAACTACGTGCCCCCTGAATACCGTGATGCTGCAACGGGGGGAGATGGTGAAGATCAAGAGGAACCAGACGATGTGCCCAATGATGCTGCAATGGGTGAAGGTTATCTATGTGAAGGACATGTCTACCAGACCGAGAAAAACAAAAAGATAAGGAAATGAATACATCATACGATGAGCCAAAGCGCCACATAGTTCTTTCAGGAAAAAGGGATATCCTGAGAGTGGAGGGCAAGACAGACATGTCTAAAGATTATGAAAGGTTTCATGAAATTCCTCCCTTCAATGTCAAGGCTGACCCAAGCATCCTGATAAACAATGAAGATTATCCATGGTTACGTCGCAATAAGCAAATGACACAAGCAAAGAAAAAGTGAAGACTTTCTCCACAACTATTATGATGATACCATGCCAAATTTGTAACAGACGAGTATGCTATGCCAACTTTTTAGAGTTCATTTGAAAACTATGAATTTAGGTCGAATTTTCTCTATAGGTGCATCTATGTTCAAATTTTAACTATTCAAATTTGAAAACTAATGGCACTAACAGAAAGTTTATATTTTTTCTAAAACTAATGGCACTAACAGAAAGTTTATAATTTTGCTGACCTAAAAGCAAAAAGGATTAAAAAATAAAGCAAGAAACAAAATAAAATAAAGAAAGCAACAAAGAAAACAAAAAAACTAAAAAAGTGTTTTCAAATTTGAAAACTAATGGCACTAATAGAAAGTTTATAATTTTTCTAAAACTAAAAGCTAAAAGAATTAAAAAATAAAGCAATAAACAAAAAATTAAATAATTAAATATAGCAATAATTAAATTTTAGTTCTAAGTAGAAACAAAAAAAACAAAAAAACAAAAAAAGTGCCGCCTACTGGGCCCCCATGGCCTGAATACGACTAGAAACCCTACCATGGGCCAGGATTCAGGCCCGCGGGAGGCCCAGTAGGCCCACAGGCACAGACTGCAGTGTTAGGCCCAAAAGCCTGCTTTAGAGAGGAGCTCGAGAGGGATGGCGCACCGCACCTTATAAACAGGTGCGCCTCCCTCTCAACTAGCGAGGTGGGACTAAATTTTTGGGTTCGGGGCAGCACAGGGCTTTGGTCCCGGTTGGTGGGACGAACCGGGACCAATGGCCTGGGTATATAAGTAGCACTTAGGAAAATTTGACGAACTCATCGCCAGTTGCCCCCCGGCCCGCTCGACGACGCCGAGCACATGGACGCCGCCAGGCTGCCCCGACGCCGTCCGCCGCCCCTGCCGTCGCCCCCGACCGCGCCATCGCCGTCGCCCGTGCCTCGCCGACGTCGTCCCCGAGCCCGCGCACCCCTGCCTTCGCCCCCGAGCGCGCGCGCCTCCGACGTCCCCGAGCAAGCCTTCCTCATCGCCGACGCCACCTCGCGGTGAGCGCCGCCCCGTTCCCCTGCTCCTCCCCCTGTACTGGCCGCCGACGCCGCCGCGCGCTGCCATCGCGCCGCCGCCGCTGCCCTTCGCTGCCGCCTCGCGCCGCCCCTGCCTGCGCGGCCGCCGCGCGCCGCCCCTGCCCTTCGCTGCCGCCGCCCCTGCCCTTAATTTTTTTTAGTTTAATTTTTTTTCATATGTGTATGTATATTGTATATGTGTATGTATAATGTATATGTGTATGTGTATGTATATGTGTATGTATATGTCTATGTATAATGTATATGTGTATGTATATGTGTATGTGGTTAGTTTAATTTTTTTGTTCATAGAAATTTTGTTCATATATATATATATAAAGTTTTTTGTTCATAGAAAGTTTTTTGTTCATATATAGAAAGTTAGAAGAAAATTTAGAATATGCTAAAATTTAGAAGAAAAAGAAGGATAGGAAAGAAGAAAATAAGAAGGGGAAGAAAGAAGAAGAGGAGAGGAAGAAGAGGAGAAATAAATAAGAAAAGGAAAAAAGAAGAAAAAGAAGAGGAGACGAAGAAAGGAATAGAGGAGAAGAAGAAGAAAAAAAGAAATTTCTATTTTTTTCTTCTTCTTCTCCTCTTTTTTTTTCTTTTTTTTCTTCGATCTTCTCCTCTATTCCTTTCTTCTTCTCCTCTATTCCCTCTCCCGATAAGTTCAACACGAGGGGGTGGGTCGATATACCCCTCGGATAACTTCGACATGAGGGGCGGTCGATATATATACCCCCTCTCGACTGTGATAATAACTTATACCGCGGGAGCACCCCCCAGCCCTCTCGCTCGACCAAAACTCTCGAGGACACCCAAATCCTAGAAAAAAACGATGTCGGTCTCCTACCCCGTCCCGCCGCGCCCCTACCCGACAAACTCTCTCGAGGCCACCCCAAACCCTTGAAGCGTTGTCGAGGCCACCTCAAACCCTAGAGAAGCAGCGTCGAGGCCACTAATTAATATATATGATTCCTTACCATGATTAGCTAGCTAGTTCTACGTTTGCCACTAATATATCCATCTGTCATGTTTGAATAATAATTGCCATGTTGTAAATATTTGTAGAAACTATGGACACCGCCCGAGACGAAGCAAACGAAGCGATGTTGAGGGACATAATCGCAGAAGGAAGTGATGCCGTCTCTGTTGGGGAACGTAGTAATTTCAAAAAAATTCCTACGCACACGCAGGATCATGGTGATGCATAGCAATGAGAGGGGAGAGTGTGATCTACGTACCCTTGTAGATCGACAATGGAAGCGTTTGGTTGATGTAGTCGTACGTCTCCACGGCCCGACCGATCAAGCACCGAAACTACGGCACCTCCGAGTTTTAGCACACGTTCAGCTCGATGGAGATCCCCGGACACCGATCCAGAAAAGTGTCGGGGAAGAGTTCCGTCAGCACGACGGCGTGGTGACGATCTTGATGTACTACTGTCGCAGGGCTTCGCCTAAGCACCGCTATAATATTATCGAGGACTATGGTGGCAGGGGGCGCCGCACACGGCTAAGAATATGATCACGTGGATCAACTTGTGTTCCTCTGGGGTGCCCCTGCCTCCGCATATAAAGGCTCAAGGGGGGAGGGTGCGGCCGGCCTAGGAGAGGCGCGCCAGGAGGAGTCCTACTCCCTCTGGGAGTAGGATCCCCCCCCCCAATCCTAGTTGGAATAGGATTCGTGGAGGGGGGAAAAGAGAAAGGGGGGGCGGCCCCCTCTCCTTGTCCTATTCGTACCAAGGGAGTGGAGGGGCGCGCGGCCCATCTCAGGCTGCCTCTTCTCTTTTCCACTAAGGCCCATATAGCTCCCGGGGGTTCCGGTAACCTCCCGGTACTCCCGTAAAATCCTGATTTCACCCGGAACACTTCCGATATCCAAACATAGGCTTCCAATATATCAATCTTTATGTCTTGACCATTTCGAGACTCCTCGTCATGTCCGTGATCATATCCGGGACTCCAAACAACCTTCGGTACATCAAAACGTATAAACTCATAATATAACTGTCATCGAAACCTTAAGCGTGCGGACCCTACGGGTTCGAGAACAATGTAGACATGACCGAGACATGTCTCCGGTCAATAACCAATAGCGGGACCTGGATGTCCATATTGGCTCCTACATATTCTACGAAGATCTTTATCGGTCAGACCGCATAACAACATACGTTGTTCCCTTTGTCATCGGTATGTTACTTGCCCGAGATTCGATCGTCGGTATCCAATACCTAGTTCAATCTCGTTACTGGCAATTCTCTTTACTCGTTCCGTAATACATCATCTCGCAACTAACTCATTAGTTGCACTGCTTGCAAGGCTTAAGTGATGTGCATTACCGAGAGGGCCCAGAGATACCTCTCTGACGATCGGAGTGACAAATCCTAATCTCGAAATACGTCAACCCAACATGTACCTTTGGAGACACCTGTAGAGCACCTTTATAATCACCCAGTTACGTTGTGACGTTTGGTAGCACAGAAAGTGTTCCTCCGGCACACGGGAGTTACACAATCTCATAGTCATAGGAACATGTATAAGTCATGAAGAAAGCAATAGCAACATACTAAACGATCGGGTGCTAAGCTAATGGAATGGGTCATGTCAATCAGATCATTCAACTAATGATGTGATCCCGTTAATCAAATAACAACTCTTTGTCCATGGTCAGGAAATAAACCATCTTTGATTAACGAGCTAGTCAAGTAGAGGCATACAAATGACACTCTATTTGTCTATGTATTCACAAATGAATTATGTTTCCGGTTAATACAATTCTAGCATGAATAATAAACTTTTATCATGATATAAGGAAATAAATAATAAGTTTATTATTGCCTCTAGGGCATATTTCCTTCAGTCTCCCACTTGCACTAGAGTCAATAATCTAGATTACACAGTAATGATTCTAACACCCATGGAGCTTTGGTGCTGATCATGTTTTGCCCGTGGAAGAGGCTTAGTCAACGGGTCTGCTACATTCAGCTCCGTATGTATCTTGCAAATCTCTATGTCTCCCACCTGGACTAGATCCCGGATGGAATTGAAGCGTCTCTTGATGTGCTTGGTTCTCTTGTGAAATCTGGATTCCTTTGCCAAGGCAATTGCACCAGTATTGTCACAAAAGATTTTCATTGGACCCGATGCACTAGGTATGATACCTAGATCGGATATGAACTCCTTCATCCAGACTCCTTCGTTTGCTGCTTCCGAAGTAGCTATGTACTCCGCTTCACATGTAGATCCCACCACGACGCTCTGTTTAGAACTGCACCAACTGACAGCTCCACCGTTTAATGTAAACACATATCCGGTTTGCGATTTAGAATCATCCGGATCAGTGTCAAAGCTTGCATCAACGTAACCGTTTACGATGAGCTCTTTGTCACCTCCATATACGAGAAACATATCCTTAGTCCTTTTCAGGTATTTCAGGATGTTCTTGACCGCTGTCCAGTGATCCACTCCTGGATTACTTTGGTACCTCCCTGCTAGACTTATAGCAAGGCACACATCAGGTCTGGTACACAGCATTGCATACATGATAGAGCCTATGGCTGAAGCATAGGGAACATCTTTCATTTTCTCTCTATCTTCTGCAGTGGTCGGGCATTGAGTCTGACTCAACTTCACACCTTGTAACACAGGCAAGAACCCTTTCTTTGCTTGATCCATTTTGAATTTCTTCAAAATCTTGTCAAGGTATGTGCTTTGTGAAAGTCCAATTAAGCGTCTTGATCTATCTCTATAGATCTTTATGCCTAATATGTAAGCAGCTTCACCGAGGTCTTTCATTGAAAAACTCTTATTCAAGTATCCCTTTATGCTATCCAGAAATTCTATATCATTTCCAATCAGTAATATGTCATCCACATATAATATCAGAAATGCTACAGAGCTCCCACTCACTTTCTTGTAAATACAGGCTTCTCCGAAAGTCTATACAAAACCAAATGCTTTGATCACACTATCAAAGCGTTTATTCCAACTCCGAGAGGCTTGCACCAGTCCATAAATGGATCGCTGGAGCTTGCACACTTTGTTAGCTCCCTTTGGATTGACAAAACCTTCCGGTTGCATCATATACAACTCTTCTTCCATAAATTCATTCAGGAATGCAGTTTTCACATCCATCTGCCAAATTTCATAATCATAAAATGCGGCAATTGCTAACATGATTCGGACAGACTTTAGCATCGCTACGGGTGAGAAGGTCTCATCGTAGTCAACCCCTTGAACTTGTCGAAAACCTTTTGCGACAAGTCGAGCTTTGTAGACAGTAATATTACCGTCAGCGTCAGTCTTCTTCTTGAAGATCCATTTATTCTCAATTGCTTGCCGATCATCGGGCAAGTCAACCAAAGTCCATACTTTGTTCTCATACATGGATCCCATCTCAGATTTCATGGCTTCAAGCCACTTTGCGGAATCTGGGCTCACCATCGCTTCTTCATAGTTCGTAGGTTCATCATGATCTAGCAGCATGATTTCCAGAACAGGATTACCGTACCACTCTGGCGCGGATCTCACTCTGGTTGATCTACGAGGTTCAGTAGTATCTTGTCCTGAAGTTTCATGATCATTATCATTAGCTTCCTCACTAATTGGTGTAGGTGTCGCAGAAACAGTTTTCTGTGATGTACTACTTTCCAATAAGGGAGCAGGTACAGTTACATCATCAAGTTCTACTTTCCTCCCACTCACATCTTTCGAGAGAAACTCCTTCTCCAGAAAGTTTCCGAATTTAGCAACAAAAGTCTTGCCTCCGGATCTGTGATAGAAGGTGTATCCAATAGTTTCCTTTGGATATCCTATGAAGACACATTTCTCCGATTTGGGTTCGAGCTTATCAGGTTGAAGCTTTTTCACATAAGCATCGCAGCCCCAAACTTTCAGAAACGACAACTTTGGTTTCTTGCCAAACCATAGTTCATAAGGCGTCGTCTCAACGGATTTCGATGGTGCCCTATTTAATGTGAGTGCGGCCGTCTCTAAAGCATAACCCCAAAACGATAGCGGTAAATCAGTAAGAGACATCATAGATCGTACCATATCTAGTAAAGTACGATTACGACGTTCGGACACACCATTACGCTGTGGTGTTCCGGGTGGCGTGAGTTGCGAAACTATTCCGCATTGTTTCAAATGTACACCAAACTCATAACTCAAATATTCTCCTCCACGAACAGATCGTAGAAACTTTATTTTCTTGTTACGATGATTTTCAACTTCACTCTGAAATTCTTTAAACTTTTCAAATGTTTCAGACTTATGTTTCATTAAGTAGATATACCCATATCTGCTTAAGTCATCTGTGAAGGTGAGAAAATAATGATATCCGCCACGAGCCTCAATATTCATCGGACCACATACATCTGTATGTATGATCTCCAACAAATCTGTTGCTCTCTCCATAGTACCGGAGAACGGTGTTTTAGTCATCTTGCCCATGAGGCACGGTTCGCAAGTACCAAGTGATTCATAATCAAGTGGTTCCAAAAGTCCATCAGTATGGAGTTTCTTCATGCGATTTACACCGATATGACCTAAACGGCAGTGCCACAAATAAGTTGCACCATCATTATCAACTCTGCATCTTTTGGCTTCAACATTATGAATATGTGTATCACTACTATCGAGATTCAATAAGAATAGACCACTCTTAAAGGATGCATGACCATAAAAGATATTACTCATATAAATAGAACAACCATTATTCTCTCATTTAAATACCGTCTCGCATTAAACAAGATCCAGATATAATGTTCATGCTCAACGCTGGCACCAAATAACAATTATTAGGTCTAATACTAATCCCGAAGGTAGATGTAGAGGTAGCGTGCCGACCGCGATCACATCAACTTTGGAACCATTTCCCACACGCATCGTCACCTCGTCCTTAGCCAATCTTCGCTTAATCCGTAGTCCCTGTTTCGAGTTGCAAATATTAGCAACAGAACCAGTATCAAATACCCAGGTGCTACTACGAGCATTAGTAAGGTACACATCAATAACATGTATATCACATATACCTTTGTTCACCTTGCCATCCTTCTTATCCGCCAAATACTTGGGGCAGCTCCGCTTCCAGTGACCAGTCTGCTTGCAGTAGAAGCACTCAGTTTCAGGCTTAGGTCCAGACTTGGGTTTCTTCTCTTGAGCAGCAACTTGCTTGCCGTTCTTCTTGAAGTTCCCCTTCTTCTTCCCTGTGCCCTTTTTCTTGAAACTAGTGGTCTTGTTGACCATCAACACTTGATGCTCCTTTTTGATTTCTACCTCCGCAGCTTTCAGCATTGCGAAGAGCTCGGGAATAGTCTTATTCATCCCTTGCATATTATAGTTCATCACAAAGCTCTTGTAGCTTGGTGGCAGTGATTGGAGAATTCTGTCAATGACGCAATCATCTGGAAGATTAACTCCCATCTGAATCAAGTGATTATTATACCCAGACATTTTGAGTATATGCTCACTGACAGAACTGTTCTCCTCCATCTTGCAGCTATAGAACTTATTGGAGACTTCATATCTCTCAATCCAGGCATTTGCTTGAAATATTAACTTCAACTCCTGGAACATCTCATATGCTCCATGACGTTCAAAACGTCGTTGAAGTCACGATTCTAAGTAGTAAAGCATGGCACACTGAACTATCGAGTAGTCATCAGCTTTGCTCTGCCAGACGTTCATAACATCTGGTGTTGCTCCAGCAGCAGGCCTGGCACCCAGCGGTGCTTCCAGGACGCAATTCTTCTGTGCAGCAATGAGGATAATCCTCAAGTTACGGACCCAGTCCGTGTAATTGCTACCATCATCTTTCAACTTTGCTTTCTCAAGGAACGCATTAAAATTCAATGGAACAACAACACGGGCCATCTATCTACAATCAAACATACATAAGCAAGATACTATCAGGTCCTAAGTTCATGATAAATTTAAGTTCAATTAATCAAATTACTTAAAGAACTCCCACTTAGATAGACATCCCTCTAATCCTCTAAGTGACCACGTGATCCAAATCAACTAAACCAT
Organism: Triticum urartu; assembly: GCF_003073215.2. Classification (NCBI taxonomy): domain Eukaryota; kingdom Viridiplantae; phylum Streptophyta; class Magnoliopsida; order Poales; family Poaceae; genus Triticum; species Triticum urartu. The sequence goes on from NW_024116645.1 coordinate 152,972, forward strand.
GTCCGATCATCACGTGAGATGGAGTAGTTTCATTGGTGAACATCACTATGCTGGTCATATCTACTATATGATTCATGCTCGACCTTTCGGTCTCCGTGTTCCGAGGCCATACCTGCATATGCTTGGCTCGTCAAGTATAACCTGAGTATTCCGCGTGTGCAACTGTTTTGCACCCGTTGTATTTGAACGTAGAGCCTATCACACCCGATCATCACGTGGTGTCTCAGCGCGAAGAACTTTCGCAACGGTGCATACTCAGGGAGAACACTTCTTGATAATTTAGTGAGAGATCATCTTATAATGCTACCGTCAATCAAAGCAAGATAAGATGCATAAAAGATAAACATCACATGCAATCAATATAAGTGATATGATATGGCCATCATCATCTTGTGCCTGTGATCTCCATCTCCGAAGCACAATCATGATCACCATCGTCACCGGCGCGACACCTTGATCTCCATCGTAGCATCATTGTCGTCTCGCCAATCTTATGCTTCCACGACTATCGCTACCGCTTAGTGATAAAGTAAAGCATTACAGCACGATTGCATTGCATACAATAAAGCGACAACCATATGGCTCCTGACAGTTGTCGATAACTCGGTTACAAAACATGATCATCTCATATAATAAAATTCAGCATCATGTCTTGACCATATCACATCACAACATGCCCTGCAAAAACAAGTTAGACGTCCTCTACTTTGTTGTTGCAAGTTTTACGTGGCTGCTACGGGCTTAAGCAAGAACCAATCTTACCTACGCATCAAAACCACAACGATAGTTTGTAAAGTTGGTGCTATTTTAACCTTCGCAAGGACCGGGCGTAGCCACACTCGGTTCAACTAAAGTTGGAGAAACTGTCACCTGCAAGCCACCTATGTGCAAAGCACGTCGGGAGAACCGGTCTTGCGTAAGCGTACGCGTAATGTCGGTCCGGGCTGCTTCATCCAACAATACCGCCGAACCAAAGTATGACATGCTGGTAAGCAGTATGACTTATATCGCCCAGAACTCACTTGTGTTCTACTCGTGCATATAACATCAACACATAAAACCTAGGCTCGGATGCCACTGTTGGGGAACGTAGTAATTTCAAAAAAATTCCTACGCACACGCAAGATCATGGTGATGCATAGCAACGAGAGGGGAGAGTGTGATCTACGTACCCTTGTAGATCGACAACGGAAGCGTTTGGTTGATGTAGTCGTACGTCTCCACGGCCCGACCGATCAAGCACCGAAACTACGGCACCTCCGAGTTTTAGCACACGTTCAGCTCGATGACGATCCCCGGACTCTGATCCAGCAAAGTGTCGGGGAAGAGTTCCGTTAGCATGACGGCGTGGTGATGATCTTGATGTACTACTGTCGCAGGGCTTCGCCTAAGCACCGCTACAATATTATCGAGGACTATGGTGGCAGGGGGCGCCGCACACGGCTAAGAATATGATCACGTGGATCAACTTGTGTTCCTTTGGGGTGCCCCTGCCTCCGTATATAAAAGCTCAAGGGGGGGGTGCGGCCGGCCTAGGAGAGGCGCGCCAGGAGGAGTCCTACTCCCTCCGGGAGTAGGATTCCCCCCCCCCCAATCCTAGTTGGAAAAGGATTCGCGGAGGAGGGAAAAGAGAAAGGGGGGCCGGCCCCCTCTCCTTGTCCTATTCGGACCAAGGGAGGGGAGGGGCGCGCGGACCATCTCAGGCTGCCTCTTCTCTTTTCCACTAAGGCCAACTAAGGCCCATATAGCTCCCGGGGGGTTCCGGTAACCTCCCGGTACTCCGGTAAAATCCCGATTTCACCCGGAACACTTCCGATATCCAAACATAGGCTTCCAATATATCAATCTTTATGTCTCGACCATTTCGAGACTCCTTGTCATGTCCGTGATCACATCCGGGACTCTGAACAACCTTCGGTACATCATCCCGAGATTCGATCATCGGTATCCAATACCTAGTTCAATCTCGTTACCGGCAAGTCTCTTTACTCGTTCCGTAATACATCATCTCGCAACTAACTCATTAGTTGCATTGCTTGCAAGGCTTAAGTGATGTGCATTACCGAGAGGGCCCAGAGATACCTCTCCGACGATCGGAATGACAAATCCTAATCTCGAAATACGTCAACCCAACATGTACCTTTGGAGACACCTGTAGAGCACCTTTATAATCACCCAGTTACGTTGTGACGTTTGGTAGCACACAAAGTGTTCCTCCAGCACACGGGAGTTACATAATCTCATAGTCATAGGAACACGTATAAGTCATGAAGAAAGCAATAGCAACATACTAAACGATCGGGTGCTAAGCTAATGGAATGGGTCATGTCAATCAGGTCATTCAACTAATGATGTGATCCTGTTAATCAAATAACAACTCTTTGTCCATGGTCAGGAAACATAACCATCTTTGATTAACGAGCTAGTCAAGTAGAGGCATACTAGTGACACTCTGTTTGTCTATGTATTCACACATGTATTATGTTTCCGGTTAATACAATTCTAGCATGAATAATAAACTTTTTACATGATATAAGGAAATAAATAATAACTTTATTATTGCCTCTAGGGCATATTTCCTTCAGTCTCGTTGTATCTCAACGACACCGATGGTACTCTAAAAGGAGAGGGTGAAGAAGCTGGCTCTGGTGACCTAATGCCGGTGCAAGAAGAAGAACGTGAGGACGGCTCCGGTGAACCAATGTCGGTGGAAGAAGGAGACCGTGATGACGGCTCCGGTGACCGAACCGATTCCGGCCAGGTATATATATTAGTTTAGCCTGTGCTGACTAGCTAACTGATGCATTCATTGTTTTGGTATGTACACATATTAATTAAGTATTTGCTCTTTTTTCTAGCCCTCCGGATCGAGCACAACTGAGGTAAAGAGACGAGGCCCAAAGAAAAAGTTGAGCTCGGATGAAAGGTTTGAGACCATAGCAATCGCGCCCAACGGCCAACCTATTGAACCCATCCGAACAAAGAAGGCATTTCTTGCTCAGTGTGGGGTTCTGGTTAGGGACAAGATCCCGATCAGCATCCAGCAATGGTTCAAGCCGGCTACAGAAGACCCTGAGGTGTCTTACGTCAATGATATGCAGAAAAATGATCTTTGGACTGAGCTGAAGACAAATTTCACCCTACCGCCAGAGGATGATCCGGAGAAGCCAGTTAAAGAGCAATTAATCAAGTCTTTTGCTCTTAAGAGGATGGCAGACCTATTCAGGAGGTGGAAGAATGACCTGAATAGGTTTGTCGAGAAAAAAGAGACACCAGAATTCAAGGGCATATATGAGAAGATCAGAGATGACTGGCCTGCATTTGTGGCCTACAAGACATCGGAAAAGAGTAAGAAGATGTCAGCGACATACAAGAAAAATGCTGCGAAGAAGAAGCTTCACCATCCCACGGGGTCAGGTGCCTACCTCGTAGCCCGGCCTAAGTGGGCCAAGGCTGAGAATGATCTGCATGCAAAAGGGATCGAACCAGAGACAATGAGCTGGCCAGACCGTTGCCGGACTTGGTTCTTCGGGGCTGGCGGAACCTTGGACCCTGTAACAGGGAAGTGCATTTGGACGGATGAGCAACTTGACATACCCTTGAAGAAGCTTCGGTACTATATCACTGCAGCGCAGAAAGGGACGTTCCTTCTAGATAAAGAGAACGATGAGCTCACAAAGGCCCTCGGAAATCCTGAGCACCCTGGACGGACATGAGGCACGCCAGGCTCCATTCCGTGGAAGGCTGGGTTTCAGGACGCAGGCGGTTACAAAAGCCAGGAGAGGAGGAAGAAAGTGCAGCAGTCCGAACTGCAGGCGCTTAAAGCAAGGGTACTCGGGATAGAGGAACGAGAAGCAAATCGCAGCAAACGAACTGCCGAAGCTTCCCCTGAAGCTACCCCGCCATCTCAGCGGAGAAGCAGCATGGCTTCCACCGATCTGCTTCAGCCGGAGCTTGTCTTGACGGCTCCTGCCAGCTATCCCGTGGATGCTATCACGGAGGCCCAAAATTGCCACCTTATGACGCGATGGATGAATATGAAGGTCAAGGCGGCTGTTGGCTCTGTTTTTCCTAATGAACCCGACGCAACTTTTCACTGCCAGCCGATTCCAGAAGGATGTGCTAAGGTGATGGTGGATGAAATAACGGAGGGATTTGAGGACCTCCCGCTTGACCACCCTACCGGAGAAGGGGAGACTCGGCTGGGTTCTGCTCTGAAGACTCCATGCCTATGGCGGAAGGAGCTCATCAACCTTCCAAACTGGACGCCTCCGCCTCCTCCTCCTCCGGCGAGTCAGGGCACTCCGCCTCCTCCACTGCGTCCTCCTCCGGCGAGTGACGATCAGGGCCCTCGGCCGGCTCCTTCTCCGGCGCATGGCGGCACTCCGCCTCCTTCTCCGCCTGCGCCGGCGCGCCCGAGCAGCCAGCCTACTCCTTCTCCGCCTCGTCAGCAAGGGTGGAAGAGACCCGCCACCGCTCTGGCAGCTGCTCCGGCGCGTCGTAGTCCTTCTCCTCCGCCTCGTCAGCAAGGGTGGAAGAGACCCGCCACCGCTCTGGCAGCTGCTCCGGCGCGTCGTAGTCCTTCTCCTCCGCCTCGTAAGCAAGTCAAGAAGACTGCCGCTCCGTCTGCTCTGCCGGTGTCTAGCAGTACAGCCAGAGGCGGGACGAAATACAGATTCGGTCCTTCTCTGAAGACTCCAGAGAAGTTACCATACGAGAGGACCCCGGAGGAGAACGCGAGGATCGCGCGAACCGAGAAGGATGACTGGTTTCAAGGGTTGAAAGCAAAGAGACATCCACCTCCGAAGGAGAAGCTAGATCCGGTGAAAGTGAAGCGCACTCTGGCTGCCCTGGCAAAACCACCCAAGTCTCCGCCGAAAGGCAACTATGAGCGCATTATTGGAAAGGCATTTGCCGAAGCGGAGCGGTCGTGAAGTACTGTCAGTGATCAGAGGATGAAAGAACGACGAGCTGGGAAACAAATTGCCCAGCTCGGCGAACAAGCAAAGCAATCGTGCCCCCCCCCCCCCCCCCCCCCCCCCCCGCTCAAGGTGCCTAGCGTCGATCCGAGGATGGTGCCCGGTTATAACAATCTTGACAATTACCTGCCCGACGATGTACATTATGATTTCCTGGACGTGCAGATACACAGATACGAGTACGGGAAGCCTCTCGTCAAAGATGAAAGATCTCTATAAACGATGATGCGAAGATTGCATGATTGGTACATGAAAACCTGCAGAGAGTCTGGGGGAGGAATACTTTGTATATGAGAGTTAAAAAGGAGCATGACCTTGTTGGAATTGAACTGTTGCATGTTCCATTTGAGGAGTTCTATCAGTTTTTCAATCAATTGGCCCTCGATAAAGCAACGGTCACCTGCTACTGTTTGTAAGTACTACTACTTCTGTCTTTAAGTCTCTCTATATAGCTCCATTGCATGTATTTATAATTATCCTCACTATATTATGCAGATTGAAGATCGCCGAATTGAAGAAAAGACAAATCAGTGATATTGGGTTCATTAACACAAATCTCATAGATGCAATTCAGGTTAAAGATCATGCCGTAGAAACCGAGGCCAACTTGCTACGATCATTCAAAATAAATGAACACAAAGATATAATACTCTTTCCTTACAACTTCAAGTGAGTGTTGTCTTGTGCATATTCGGTTTCCCTTATATATTAGTCCAGGTTATAGTAATGTAATTGATGATTTATGCATGCGTGCGCAGTTTCCACTATATTCTCCTGGAGATTAGGCTTGAGCAGGGAGTAGTAACTGTCTTGGACTCGAAACGAAAAGATCCCCAGGAGTATGCGGACATGACTGAAATCCTCAAGAAGTAAGTTAAATCGATCATTATCCACCATATCAGCAAATTTGTTCATTTCCTGATATCAAGTAATTGTTTTCTTTTGTCTGGCAGGGTTTGGACAAAATTCAGCACAAAATCCCCGGGACTCCCGAAGGAGCTGCAATTTAGATACCCGAAAGTAAGTACTATAGTACCATGTTTCGCGCGTCTCCTAGCTATTGATTCAAGCGCTAGTTTCATCAATATCATTTGGCATTCTTGCTTATCTGTTTGATTGACCTCTATTTCTTGTAAAGTGGTTGTGGCAGGAACAAGGGAATGATTTCTGTGGATACTACGTCTGCGAGTCCATCCGCCACACGACCTGTGAGCGGGGCTACTCTGACAAACAATATGAAGTGCGTAAGAAATAATATTCACAATTTTTGTTTATTACCATCATTTGTGTTGAGTTTCATTCATTCATATATATATGTATTGACCCCCTTCTTCAAATTAGATGTTTCGGCAGCGGGATGAACTCCTAGAACCAGATCGCATGCGAGCAATTCAAGAGGAATTGGCGGCATTCTTTCTTGACCACGTGATTGCTGAAGACAGAGAATACTATGTGGACCATGCGTCCATAATTTAAGAGATTGTATTTGTAAAAGATAATTATTGTATATATGTAGTCGGTAGTGTCGGACGATAGATATACGAGAACTTGTTGTTCGACCAATCTCTCGGAGAAGGAGAGGTGGTCGATATCACTTCTCTCTGTTTCCTTCGTTTGCTTACTAGCTAGTTAGCGTGCCTAGTCCTCTCTATATGTATGTATAGTACGTAGCGTCGACCAAGCACGGACATAAGAGAGGACACTTCTCTCTATTAATTAGCTATCTAACACAATATATGAAATACCTAAATTAACCCCCCAAACCCCCCCCCCCCTTTCAAAAAAAACCAAAAACCCCAGCCACAGAAATGCTGACGCGTGGAGGTCTATTGGTCCCGGTTGGTGCCACCAACCGGGACCAAAGGCCCTCCTGCCTGGGCTCGGTGCACAGGCTACGTGGAGGCCCATCTGTCCCGGTTCTGGTTTGAACCGGGACTAAAGGGTGAGGGTATTAGTAACGACCCTTTAGTCCCGGTTCAGGAACCGGGACTAAAGGCCGTTATGAACCGGGACAAAAGGCCGGTTTTCTACTAGTGGTTGCGACAGGAAGTTGAAGGACTGAGGAAGTCCCTATAGAATTCAGATGCATATTTTCTGGTGCAACAGCAAACGCTGGAGGATTTAAGCGCCAAACAAGAGAAAGTTAATAAGCTTGCTAAGCATCTTGCCAGCATTATGGGTACCCAGGATATTGTTTCTTGAGATCTTCTGAAGTGGTTTCAGTTCTGGATTTGTTTTGCTGCGGCGTTTATTTGCGCTGGTCGCCAACTTTGACAACCATTGTATATGATATGCTGCTTTGTTCCCTATATTTGCACTGGTGGCGAACTTTGATGCCCAGTGGATGTAATATGTGTAATAGCCATGATAGCCTAGCGTTAGTTGCTTGCTTATTTATTTCTTTGTTGTCTTGTTTATTTGTTTGCTTGTAGTCATTGCAGTTCTTTTTCCGCGGTTAGCTAGTGGCTGCAATAACCTATTTTTTAAAACTAGCCCACAATAACCATGGGCTAATATTTACTGTAGTGACACTGGGCCTCCTACTAGCCGTAGAAACAGTGGGCCTTCTACGGGCCGTAGAACCAATGGGCCTTCTACGGGCCATAGAAACAATGGGCCTTCTGCGGGCCGTATCATCAATGGGCCTTATACGGGTCGTATGATCGATTGGCCAAACATAGGCCAAACAGACCGCATTATCGCCGTAAACGGGCTAGAGTTGGAATCGTCCGTTCATGGGCCGACCATAACGGGCCATCGTTAATAGGCCGTATTTGATGACGCTATGAAAACGGCCCAACATATTAACGGATCACAAACGGGCCGACTGTAACCACGGGCTGAATTTGGCCCACAAGCAGAAAATGACAGTAACGGGCCGTAAGTAAACGAATGTTGGAAATGAGCCCAAGAATAAATGGGCTCTGAAAAGGCCGAAAGATAACATGGGTTGGAAACGGCCCAACGGAATAACGGGCCGTTAATGGGTATAAAGTGATACACTATTCATTATGGGCCAGTTTCACCACGGGCCGTTAATGGGTGTAAACTGATACACTGTTCATTACGGGCCAGTTTCACCACGTGCCGTTAATAGGCCAAGAGTTACATAGGGCCTCATATGGGCCGAAAGACGTCATGGGCCATACATGCGCCAGAAGTGAAAATGGGCTGGAATCATATTGGATGGCCCAGATGACGCTACTGGGTCTAATTTGGATAGGGCGTAACGGGCCTTGGGTTAGCGGGCTGTAAATGGGCTATATGCGAACAGGCCATTAACAGGCTTTCCATGGCCGGCCCGCCACCTTTTGACCAAGTCAAACGGGCCGGCCTTTTCATAGGAATGAGCCTCTGTTGGGTCGTGCCACGTGTAGACGTATCATAGGCGCCTTCTGTCAAATGAGTGGATGACATCTGTCCCAACGATGAGCCGACACGTGTTTCCTCCAGCCAATGATGATTTTACATGTGGAAAATCCCCATTGGTCGGGGCTGTTAACGGGTTATCGGATCCAAAACCCGACCCGATAGCTTAACGGCGTTCCGTTACGGTGGATGCCACGTGTCGGTCACCCTTGACGAAAGCACTTATGTGACGCGCGATTTATCGTCATGGAAGTGGACACTTCCGTGATGATAATTTCGGTAATGTCATGAAACACTTCTACGACAACACAGGTATGACTATCTTGATTCTGTCATAAAATCGTCATGGATGTACATGCATGACAAAAAACGCGACCTACTGTGACAAACACGTATCATCACGGAAGTGTATTTTTTTGTAGTGATAGAAGTAATTTTGTCTAGGAGGTTATTTAGTTAGTTTGGTTTAAACTATGCATGTTGTAGAAGCCTCTATCCCCTACAAGGTGTCACTACTAGGGCAAACCCTAGCAGCAGAAGGAGTAGCAGTAGCGTTGGTTTACCTGCGCTACTGCTATATCTACTTAGCATTAGCGCCTTTTGGAGTACGTGCTACTGGTAGTTAATAGCAGCGCGCCTCTCTGCCCGTGCTACTACTACTATTACGTACTGGCCGCCCCCTTGGCCGCACGGGCGGCATGATGGCGGCGCATTGTGCCTGCAGGGCGTGGTGGCCTCGGGGGCACCCGTCTCGGATCTGTTGCCGTCCCAATCCAAGCCTCACGGTTTGGTCTCTGGCAGCCCTTTGTCGCCAGTGCCGTGTTGAGGGAAGGGATGGGGAAGGGTGGAGCACGGAGAAATCCAAGGCCGAATCTTCCGGCCACGACAACAGCGACGCCTCCGGGCGTCGTCCCCTACATTTAGGCACCGTCAAGGTCCTCCATTCCGCTTCTGCCTCACTCCTTTGCTCGTGTACCGGGGTGAAAACCCAAATCCCTCCGGATTGGGCGGCAGCGACACTCATAGCGTCATCATCTTCATGGAGATGTTTCCTTCGTTGAGCATTGGAAGGTGGTGGGCCCGTCTTGCTTGGGTGCCATTCAGCGGCAGTCTCAATAGGGATGTTCCGTGGGAAACCCTAGATATGAGTCTACCGGATCGGAAGATGACGACGCCTGTGGTGTCGTTCTCCCTCCTGGGGACATCGTTTTTGGGGCAACCGCTGGCTGAAGGGGACAAGAGGACGAGCGGTGTTACATGTACCGCATGGCCGGCGGCGGATCTCGGTGGCATGCCGCCACAGAGTTTTGGCGATGGGCGCGTGTGGATGGATACGTGCAGGGTGGTGGCGCTAAGTAGCGCCGTGGTGGCGTCGACGGTAGGCCTGGCAATGGTGATGAGTCAGTGCTCGCTCTGGAGATGGATCGGTGGAAGATGGCTGCGGTGACCTTTGAGAGTCCACCGGGTCACTGTGACCCAGTCCCGGTGTGTGGCTGGCCTATGGCATCTGGTTTTAGATGTTAGAGTTTGATGCGATGTCTGTTTGGTATTCGGCCGGATATTCGGCACATCTTCATCGAAGGGATAGGAATAGCAATAGGTGTTATCTAGATGGTGGCTTCGGGCTGACTGATATATTACTTTGTAATGCAGAGGCCAGGGGTATATCCTCCTTTTCCAAAAAATAAAGAAATTTGTGTTTAAGCAAGATCAGGTAATGAGTGTACTTGAATTGAGCTATAATGCAGAAACATGACAAAACAGCATAGGACTATTAATCACAGACTTACCTAATTTGAGTGTTTTTGTACCATACCAGTGTAGAACGAAACTTCACGAACATGCAATTTCCATTTACAAGCGACGGATTATGCAAGCATCACTAAAAATAATTCTGTGGTCATTTCTCTTGTCCATAACACAAAAGATCATGACTCATGAGAAGTAAAGTCTTTACTTCTTCGACTAGGTAAATTCCTTACTTGAAATAGAAGTGTTTTCTTTATTCACAGCTTGCCCAACTAACACTCTAACATTCCGAATTTCATACATTAGACTATGAATGTTTAAGTCACTGACAAGCATGGACGCGCAGGTCTCAGGTCATACATTCACCACTGCCTCTCTCCTATATATACTAACCCATGTTGACATGAGCACATCGGAAAAGCCCAACATGTCACATGCATACATACACTGGTAGAAAAAGGGCCTATAGTCCCGGTTGGTAAGGGCCTTTAGTCCCGGTTCCTGAACCGGGACTAAAGTGTCGGTACTAATGCCCTGACCCTTTAGTCCCGGTTCAATTCAGAACCGGGACTAAAGGGCACGGCCACGTGGAGCTCCACCTTTAGTCCCGGTTGGTAACACCAACCGAGACTAAAGGAAATTTTATGATTTTTTTTGAAATTTTTTTTGAATTTTTTTTGAATTTTTTTTTATTTTCAAATTTCCGAATTATTTTAACCTCTAGTCTGTAATCACCACCCCTCATCACTTCTCAATTTATCCTCTAATCACCCTTCATCATTCCAAATCATCTAACTTCCGGGTTCTATTCTCCCTCGTTGCAAGTCTGCACTTGTTGTTTTCCTGACAATAGTAAGATGTCAATCCTATTAACCTTCAGGAATTTTGCTCGAGCATGAAGTGACACATTTCACTGTTTGAGTTTGAAACTATTGTTTTAAAAAACAATAATTATTTAGTAACACTAATATTTCTTGAATAATTAGTTTGACCATTGTTTGACCACAGTTTGACCAGATTTGACCAAAATTGAAATAACTAAAATAATTATTTAGTAACACTAATATTCTAGAATAATTAGTTTGACCATTGTTTGACCATAGTTTGCCCACTGTTTGAATATTTTTCAATTTTTTCCACTCTAGATCTTAAAAGCCTCGTAACTTTTTTCTATTAGGTTTTTGAGGATTTTGCAAATGTTTAACGGGGTTCCCCCAGTTAAATTCGGATGTAACTTTTCGAGTAGATGATTTTTCATATAAAAAACTTTTTCATCCGAGTTAGTATGCAAAAGTTATGCCCATTTTTACAAATTTCAGAGAGATTTTGCAAATAAAGTCAAAATTCACATTTGCAAATTTTCCCAACAACTAGACCACATATCACATGAGAAACTTATTTTCTTTTATTTTTTTGACATTTCCATTATTTTCTTTTATTTTTTTTAAAACTGAAAAGGCGATCCACAGGGGGGGTAGAGTTTGAAAATGGGACCTTTAGTACCGGTTCGTGGCATGAACCGGGACTAAAGGTCTCAACCCCATTAGTCCCGGTTCGTGCCTCAAACCGGGACTAAAGGTCTAATCTTTAGTCCCGGTTCATGTCTTAAACCGGGACTAAAGGGCCCGAGTGAACCGGGACTAATGCCTTAGCCGCACGAACTGGGACCAATGCTCACATTAGTCCCGGTTCTAGACTGAACCGGGACTAATGGGCTGAGCCGGCCTGGACCATAACCCTGTTTTCTACTACTGATAGTTTTACACACTCTTTCATGTACTTAGTTGTTTGAGCATAAGAGGGGATGAAATCAAAATTGAGATGGCATCCTAAACACATATGACTGGGAGGCATAGGGAAACTGACAAATACGCAGAGGGTTCCTTGAACGCCCAGAAAGAGCATTCGAAAAGCGGCCGATCTAATTGCTTCATCCATGAATGTACAATAATGAACAACCTGTGCAACAATGGTAGGTTGCAATCCCTGCACGGTTGCACAAATATTCATGCTGCATCTGGATGAGTGTGAGCATCGCCGTGAATCAGGACTGCGTGGTGGAGCACCAAGGCTACAAGGAGATAGCTCCTGACGAGGTAGGACCAACACTCAGCATAACACTAGAAGCAGAAGGCCCAGCAGCAGAATGGCAGGCCGAGAGTGGGCATAGGTCCAGCCCAGCCACGTGACTATATCTAGCCATCGAGTTTCACAGAGAGGCATGGGCTGATTATCAATTTTACCGCGGCGGACACCCTCGCCCCTTTGTGTTCTTCCTCCCCACAACACTAGAAACGCTTGTGCGTTGTGGTTCCTTTTAGTTACTATGAATTGAGGAAGTTGAAAGGAACATTGTATCGAGTTGTTAACGAGTGGTAATCAGTAATCAGAGCCTACTTCTCATGCTGGATCTACTGGACTACCTCATCAAGCCCAAGTTCACTACACGGCAACATGACCACATGAAGCATAAGAAGCTGAGATCCTCAAGACGATGAGGAGCCTGGACGATATCAAGGGCAGACAGCAGCATCAAGGCGGTGATCTGCGGGTGCTCAAGGGCTCCATCCACACCTGGAAGTCGGGCGTGAAGAAATCCTTCGCCCATTGATTCCAAGTATGGCCAGATCCTGTTGGAAATATGAGTAATTATTATGGAATTTAATCCGAATAAATAGAAGATAATTCATGACTACAGTAGCAGAGATTAAACTAATCATGCGAACTAGCATAGTAGATGAACAGATCACATCTAGGGCACATACTAAAAACATGAATTCTACCACGATCTCGAACAGGAAGGATAGAATTACATACGGTGCAGCGGGAGCAGCACCGCCGGCGTTGATATTGTCGCCCACGTCGTCGAGGATGAGATTGCCGAGGTCGGGGAAGAAGTCGTCGTTCGCAAAGTCGTCGCTGCCAGCAGTCGCGTGAGTGCGCTCCCCAAAAACCTGATCGCCCCTCTCCCGTATAGGATCACGAGAGGCGGGGTTCCGGAGGCCTGCTGTCCCTTCTCCCGGTGCACGACGAAAGGAGGGATGGGGAAGACTTGCTTGGCGGCACCATGATTTGGAACGGTGATGAGAAACCATACGAAGCGGCTCCAGCTAGGGTAGACGTCTACCTGACTATATAGTGCGGGCCGGGTAGGTCGTGGGAGTAAACCCCACGTCCGAGTCGTCACGATCCAAAAGAATCGGAAACGGTTCAGGTAATTAACACGTTCGTTAATTATTAATTAATGACTCATTAATTTGTCCCGAGTAGCAAAAATATCGACAACGTGCATAGCTCTGTCCTCGGCTCGGCTCAATCCCGCAACCCGCAACCCGTGGCGCAGAGCGATGCGGCGTGACGAGGCGAGGCGTGGCGTGGCGAGGCGAGCGAGGAGGAGGAGCGCGCATGTATGTCTCCTCTTCTCATGCTCATACAAGTGATAGAAGAGCTCACCTTATAAACAGGTGCAACTCTCTCTAAACTTATAAGGTTGAACTAAACTTTAGCTTCACTTACTCCACTCACATATATGCATGAATGGGCCAAGAGAATTTTAGAATTTTAGTTGGACTTTGGGCCAAAAGCACACTAGCAAATTCGAACAGATCCACGAGCAAGGAAAGGTGGCGACCATCTACACGTCGATCACTGTGCTGTTACCCCACTGAAAGGATCAACTTCCATGATGGTCTAGCGGCTCCTCGCTTGCCCCCAGGCAACAGTGAGCAATTCCCCAGGCCATCCCACTCGTCTCTGTTTTGTGAAACTGAATATTCGTTCGGGGCTAGTTATTCACCAAGGTGTCATCTGAATTTTGGCGGTGTTGTTTCAGTTAACGCGCACACGCAGTTCGCATCGTCCAATGGAACTAATCGCAACTTTGGCACCCACGTTTCGCTGATCATTCCAATATGTATGAAGTGCAACCATGCACTTCAATGGCAATGTATCGCTCTGGCTCTAGTCTGGACACTCTCGCATTCATCATATCTCGTGGAGAGAGTTTTCTGCACTTCAGTGCACATGTTTGGCCACGGTCAGCACCAAGGATTGAGCTGCCAATTTTATATTCTTATACAAGTGAGTTCTATGGCTGAATATGTTGATCAATTTGACAATATCACGAATCAACTCCTTGTTTAATTATGATAAAGATGTCGATCAAATTTATTTCACTGCATGTTTTGTTCCTGGATTTGCAGTTGATAATAGAGCTTTTTTTTCTTCTTTACCGTCCTTCTTGGACATGGAAACAGCTATTGCTGTCACAGGTGCGCACCCACCGACCACCGTGCAAATCTCCTTCAAGTTTATGCCCCGCTGCCTAGGCGAGCACACAGGCTATCGCGGGCATCGCTGTGGCTGTCATCTAGGTCCCCTCTGTGAGCCTGCCCTGTTTTTTTTTTTTGAGATAAATGAGCCTGCACACGGTGTGAACGACTTTGTCTGGTCGGTTCGTGTGAGCCTGCGAGGGGGCACTACATGAGCCGTGAGGCCGCTGCCGTATGGGCCCGGGTAGGGGTGGAAATGGCCTTTTGTGTTTGCCGGGGGTTGTGCAGAGTTACTAGACGCGTACATGTCTCAAACTGGGGAGGCTGGGGAGGTCCTATGCAGGGCCGTACCATAGATATACGGGGCCCAGGGGCAAGACAACGACAAGGGGCCCTTCTTAAAACACAAAAGCTCAAATTAAATATTCAATGCATAACATTTATCGATTATCTTTGGACTCTTAGGACTGACAGCACAACTATTTATCGATCAAGAGAACTGTATCATGATGGTAATGAAACAATACAGCACCACAAAAGATTGATTTCTTAATTGTCAATGGAGGCATTTCTTTTTCTGCACAACAAATGACCTTGTCGAAAGTGGTTGCTACTTAAAACATTTGTGTTACCATGAGATATAAAACTAATGCATCAACTCACATTTGTTTCTAGATCCTCCCCAATCTGCATGTTCTTCACATAAAAATTCTTCACCGAAATAATAACTCACCTCTTCCAAACTATCCTGCATAATGCATGGCAAAGCAAACTGACTATTTCATGTTTATACTATGACGATCAAAACATGCAGATTCCCTCAAAGAATTACTAGTTTTGAAGAACTTAGCAATTGATCCCTTTTGGGATTCCAGTACCGGACAAATAATTTCTTGAAGACATGTCACTAAATAAGGTGCATAAAAATGGTTAATGCAAGGATCAACAGCATCTGGAAACGAAATGATGGATGTAGATGGCTTGATCCGTATGCTGCAGAGTTACTTGACGCGTACGTGTCTCAAACTGGAGAGGTCCTATGTAAAGCTCCCTGTGTCGAATCACGAACTGACCCACAAACAACACAGAACATTGTAACCTGCAGCGAACGATGTCCAAGAACCTCACCACCTGGTACTGAAGAAACTGCCCACTATAAATGGTTGGTTTAATGTAGAGTATTGGTAGTTGGGTCGTCCTTTTTATTTGAAAAGTTTGTTGAAAAAATAATTATTTTTTAAAACACAATCAGTTTTGAAGGGAAACACTTACCATCACCCGGCGGATCACAGGGCTGCGTCCACCACCTTCCCAGCATGACACACGTCCTAGTAAGGCCCGCATACCAAGACAGCTCGCGACCCGGCTAATCTTTTCTAAAAGAAAAACAGTTTTTGAATCTGTGAAGAAATTTGGAGAAGGGAACATTTATGAAAACTCCAAAATTATTTTAAAACACGAACTTTGTAAATGCAGTCATTTTTTGAAATTCTGGAAAAATTTCTATAACGCGAACATACTTGGAAACTCCTTATTACTTTTGAAAAAACCGGGCATTTCTTAAAAGCAAAAAATTGTTCAATCTAGTAGGAATATATTTTTTTGAAATTGGAGAACTTTTTGTGAAAAATATAAACATTTAAAAAAAATTATGAACATTTTTGAAAATTGTGAATTCAAACAAGGAAAAAACCGGAAAAAAGAAAAGAACAGTAAAGAAATACAACAGAGAAAACCGGTTTAGAAAACTTCCAGAAGGTTCATAGACTAGTTCCCGAGCATGTGCGAAGCAGCTGCAATCTGCGGCAAATAGGATTTGCGCCCAAACTGTAGATCTATGCTCAATGACTATATGGATATAATTTATTGGAAGAAACAAACTTTAAATTCTAAATGAGTTAAATGATGTCCTTATTTAAATTCTTGATTTTAAGAAAGTGCAATGATGTTGTCCTGCTTGACAATATTATCATCCTAAAGCAGTAAAAATTCAAGGTACTAGGAATTCAATGGACCATAAGGAACGCAAATTACAAACTGATTGGCAAAAAGATTGGCGTTTGATCTCGGCACCACAGAGTCTAGAACCCACCAATGATGCTGCAAGAACCGAGCTCACCTAAAATCACAGGTAAATTACGCTCATGTAGCCGGGCGCGCTAGAGCACGCCAGCCCATCTAGTTCATTTCATGGAGATGGTACTTAGCCTTTTCCCCGATGGGTCGCTCTCGGAGACCCCTGAAGACACACTGACAACTATACCACCGTGTAGTCCGCTGGCCACCTCATATCAGGCTATCACCGGCATCACTTCTCCCACCAACGTGCACCTGGTAGGCTTGTCGGAAGGCAAGAAGTGCTTATGCTTGGTGACTTGGGGAGTAGGCACACCTTCCTAACCTTGACCATCGATACAAGAATGAAGGGTATCAAGAACAATAGATAATCTGTCCAAGTGAAGGTCGCGGATGGCAGCATGCTACAATGCTCACAATGCATTCCTGTTTGCAAGTAGCTACTCCAAGGGAATGT